>NC_057799.1:496992020-497176543 GCF_018294505.1 Triticum aestivum
TCTCTCTCCGACAATCTTTAATTCTGTTGCACGCATCCAACACACAAACCTTGTTGGTCCCTCTCCCTCTCTCTCCGTCTCTCTCTCTCTTTGTGTGTGTGTGGGGGGGGGTCTTTCTAGTTCGCATGCATATATACTTCATCTATAGGTCTCCCTCGCACACTATGTATGATTCTCTAGTCCAACCTAAATATCTTGGGTGCACTCATCGTACGCACACAAATTCCTTACCTCGTTGCCCGTAACTCTCTCACGCACCACTCTGTCATCTTGGAGCACTTCCCTCTCTCTCTCAAACTCTCCATCTACCCAGGTCACACATACACATGCATATCTCACTCACACTCGATAGACCCATCTAAAACTTTATCTCTCTCCCTCGTTCTCTCTCCATCTCACACGCACACGCACACAATCTCATGCCTAGCCAAGTATGATGGTCTCTCACTCAAATGTAGGCACACGCAGTCCCCCCTATATGTATATGACTAGCTAATCTTAGTCTCCATCACAAACATGTGCATGGTCTATCTCGATTTCTCTCGGGGCATCTTTCTATCTCGCACGCACCTCCCTCAATCTCCCACCCATATAAGTCCCCTCACGATCTCGAGGGGATCTCTCTATCACAAACACCCCCTCTCTCCCTCCCCATGCGTCCATGTTCTCCATGTGTCACTCTCAACCTTTGTTCCTTGTTGGCCAGACCTCTATTGGACATGTGCTATAGGGGTGTCTCTCTCCGTTGCAAACAATCACGCACTAGCTATCTTCGTGTATCTCCTCACCTCGCTTTTCTATCTCGGAGATGCATGCGTGATATGTTTGCATAAGAAACGAAAAAACACACACACTCTCTAATTTATCGTTTGTTGTCCCTTTCTCTTTCACACACATACTCTTTTTCCACACTCACTCATTCTCCTTCACACGCACTTGATCTCTCTTGACTTAGGCACTCTCTTCGGTCCATAGCATATAGATTTATTGAAAAGTCAAACATCACAAAGTTTGACAATGTACGTGGAGAAAAACATTTACATCTAGAACGGCAAACATATACCATTAGATTCATCAAGAGATGTAGTTTCATATGATGTATCTTTGGTATTGTAGATATAAATAACATGTGCGTAAACCTGATCAATGTTTCCAAAGTCCGACTTCTAAAAAAGTTTACATGCACTGCATTATCGAGCGGATGGAATCTCTTTCCCCCTCTCAGCTATCTGACGCACCACTCAGCCTTATCGGGGCTCCCCTATCTCTCTCAAACTTTATATCTCCCTGGTTCACACATACACATGTCTCGCTCGCGCTACATATAGACCCATCCAACACTCTCCGCCCTTGTTCTCTCTCTATGTGACACGCACCCCCCTACGTACCATAATCCCTGACTCCATCATAGGCGCACGCACTCCCCCCCTACGTATGATTATCTCTCACTAGCCATGAGGAACACACGTATTGTCTCCTTCCATCCATACATCTATCTCGATATCTCTCGGGGTATCTTCTATCACGCACACACCTTGTCACTCGATCTCCCACCCATGTAGTCCCATCACGATCTCTAGGGGATCTCTCTATCACAAACATACACTCTCTCCTCCCCATGTCTGCATTTTCTTCATACGTCTCTCTCGACCTCTCTCCCTTGCTTGTCAGACTCCTGTTGGCCATGTGCTAGGGGTCTTTCTCTCTCGGTTGCAAACAACCACACACTATCTCCTCACCTTGCTTCCGTTGTCGAAGATGCATGTGTGATATGTTTGCATAAGACACACATGCCTTTTCTCTACTTTTATCGTGTGTTGGCCATGTATCTTTCACACACGCACACACACTTTTTTCACTCACTCTTTCTATTTCACACAGGCACTCTCTCTCTCTCTCTAGTTAGGGACTCTCTCACGTCCATAAGCATATGGATGTTTTGAAAAGTCAAACCTCATAAAAGTTTGACCAGGTACATGTGGAGAAAAACATTTACATCTGGAACGATCATTAGATTCATCACAACATGTACTTACTTCATACTATCATTTATCTTCGGTATTGTAGATATAAGTAATTTCTTTATAAACTTGGTCAAAGTTTCAAAAGTTTGACTTAAAAAAAATTTTGGCACTACATTATCGAACGGAGGGAGTAGCTCTTTCTCTCTCTCTGCTATCTCTCACGGGCCTCCCCTGTCACTCGAACTCTCTATACCGACGGATTATACGCTCACCGTGTCAGCGTATAGCTCCGTATATTGTTTAGTTGACTGGTCAACCATTCCACATGCTGCCTTGTCAGCTCGTGTTCTCTATCTTCGTGTGCTGGCCCATGTGGCAGTGGGCGAAAATAAGTAAACTAGAGGCCCATCTGACACGCGGTGAAGTAAACAAAGTTGAAACCACTCGGGGTAGCACCCTGCATGCTAGTAAATTGAGGGCGCATTGAGGACACACTTCTTCTACTTGAAGGACTCACTCGCGCACAATTCACCACTGCGCGGCGGCATGCACAGAAGGACTCACTCACGCACACCCAGCAGGCCAGCACACAACACAGACCAGCACACGTGTACACCAGCGTCGCCGCCGGTTGAGATGGACGGTGAGGCAGCCAACAAGCGGAGGCGGCTCGAGCCTAAACCGCATCCGGTGAGCCTGGACTTCATCAGCAGCCTCCCCGATGACATGCTGCTCGTCATCATCGGCCTCCTCCCCACCAAATCTGCCGTGCGGACCGCCCTGCTCTCCCGGCGGTGGCGCCGTGTCCCTCTCAACCTCACCGTCGACAGCTCCCTCTACGACGGGGATCGCAAACGCATGGACGCAGTCTCCAAGATCCTTTCATCGCACCCTGGGCCAGCCAGACGCCTTGACATCTGCATGTTCAGTACCAACTGCAAGGTCCAAGCCAAGTTCGACGAGTGGTTCTTATCCCCCACCCTAGATCAGCTCGAGGAGCTCAGCTTTGAAGCTGGATGATGTCGCTCTCTACCGCCGTCCGCGCTCCGCCTGACGCCAACGCTGCACCGTGCCAGCTTCAGCTCCTGCTATCTTCCACAGATTAATGCCCTGCCCGCCCTTCTTCTTCCTCAACTCAATCAGCTCAACCTCTTCGATGTTGGCATCTCGAAGCAGGCTATGGAGCACCTGCTCCGCAGCTGTACTGCGCTCGAGTACCTTCATCTTGAGCAGATCCACGGGTTCATTAGCCTCCACATCGCCTCGACGAATCTTCGATGGATTTTTGTGTCTTGCTGGCCCCACAACAAGACATCAATTGGGAAGAGATCACTCCAGCTGTTCCACGTTATGGTCATTGAGAATGCGCCTTTCCTTGAGAGATTGCTTGTATCTGATCTAGAAGGTCCAACAAAAATCAGGGTCATTGACAATTGACAGCATTGGTCTACCCATCTGCCAAATTCTCCGAACTCTTTATTGGACCCGTAATCATTCAGGTACAACACTCATCTTCTTCTCCGTCTTCTTGAAATTCACATTTTTAAATTTCTTCTTGATGTATTTACGACCTTCTTCCAGAAAATGATTCCCACAAGCTTGACCCAGTCTATGCGCACAGTGAAGATCTTGGCAATAAAATCTATCGGCCCCAATCTGGATCAAGTTGTTGGATTCCTTACATGCTTTCCGTGCACAGAGAAGCTACTCATCGAGGTGAAACTTCTTTCCTGTTACTAAACGGTAATCACAACGTAGCTCATTTTTTTTCGTAATTTTCCCAAATTACGATGGCAAGTGTAGTGCTCAAAATTGCATCTACGCACTGCACCGAAAGAAATGTTTTTAGTATTTTTTTCTCACGTGATCACCTGCATTGTTTTTTTGTTGTACTACTATAGTAGCCTAGGCTAGTCATAGTGGAAAGTAACTTAGACTAGTAACTCTATGGTTACCCTAAGAGCAAGTACTACCTCCGTCCTGGTATACTCTTCCTATTTTGTAGTATCAAAATTTGACCATAGATTTAACTGACAAAATGTTAATGCATGTCACTAAAAATTATATCGTTGGATTCATATTTGAACATAATTTCAAATGGTATAATTTTTTGTGACATGCATTGGCATTTTCTTAGGTAAATCTATGGTCAAAATTTTACACTAAATACAAGGTAGTACAAAAGTGGGCTATAACGGCCCTCCACTATGTAGGCCAAAACACGTGCCAAATTCACTTGTGATGCATTTGGCATCGATGCCCCTCCATTGCTCACCTGGTGCCCCAATCTGGATCACCTACTTTGCTCCGGTGCCAAATTAATGCACGCAATGAAAAAACACTTGCGTGGGAGAGAGAGAGGACTGAGGCAATAAAAAATACTTGTTTGGGAGAGTGAGAGGCTGGTGTAGTTGGTTGAATTGATTTGTTTATACATGTGGGTCTGTGTGCACAACGGTGCCAACTCTCTTACATCACGAGAGCGGTGCCAAAATCTTTTGATTTGACATTGATGCGTATTATGTGGCATACTTTTGAGAAATATGGCATCGGCCACATAGTGGAAGGCAACAAATGCCCAAGCTGTTCACAACCCCCTAGGTAAATGAGAGGAAAGAGAAAGAGAAAGGGAGAGAGAGAGAGAGTGAAAAATATCACTAGCCAACCAACCCTATCGTTTGAGAAAATGATATTGGTACCTCTTGATGACACGGCAATCTTATACAGCCAGCTGCTCTAATATGTTCTCTTCTTTTGCAGATAAAAAAAGACCCGAAAGTGAAAAATGTGCTGCACTATAACAATCTCATCGAATGCCTTGATCTCCATCTTACAGAAATTGGTTTGATCGACTACCGAGGCAGCACATCTGAGATTATATTGGCTAGGTTCTTTGTTCTGGAGGCAAGTGTGCTCAAGGCAATGGGGTTTTGCATTCTCCGGCGCAACAATGAATGGTGTGCTGATCACCGCAAGCGTCTACGCCAAAATGACAAAGTCTCCGCAGAAGCTGATTTTTTTGAAACATCAAGTGGCCAGAGACTTGAAAATTTATTTGCCCATTAGTGACTTGTCAGGGTGGTGGATTTTAGTTTGTACGATAATGCTGCATCCACCTAAAGTAACGAAAGTTCTTATGTAAACTTCCTAGTAATTCGCTCTTCGTGCATCATTACTCCTAACATTTGTAATATCAGTTTGAAACTTGTAATATTGCCGTGTCCTATTCCTGCATTTTCAAAATCCTGCGAATCAAACAGGTCCTGAGTTGGTGATGATGTTGTGCCTGCCATCTTTCACCAATAGCCGTCGGATCTAGATCTGACGCATACAAACCAAATTCTCCAGTTTTGCAAAAAGATGCCCGCACTTGTTCCCTATTTACAAACAACTCCTTGTCTCTGTTGGATCATGGGTTCTGGCAAAACCCTCAAGGTTCGAACACTGGGGTGCGCACGAAGATTCCCCCCTACCGGTCCATGTCCTAGTTTTTCTAAGATCTCGCGGACTAACTCGTCGAACTCACAACGCAAGGGACACAAGATTTATACTGGTTCGGGCCACCGTTGTGGTGTAATACCCTACTCCAGTGTGGTGGTGGTGGATTGCCTCTTGGGTTGAGGATGAACAGTAGAAGGGGAAGAACAGCCTCCTGAGGTTGAGGTGTTCTTGTGCTTGGCGAACTTGTGCGTGTGGATTCGATCAGCTCAGGCTTCGTCCCCGTCTTCTTGTTTCCTACTATGGTGGCTAGTCCTATTTATAGAGGCCCTGGTCCTCTCCCCAAATATTGAGCGGGAAGGGAGCCAACAACGGCCAATTTTAAAGGGGACAACTAGTACAGCTTATCCTGACAAAAGTAGTCTTCGCCTGCAAAAGGCTCTGGTGGTGACGCCGCCTTGGGCTCCATGGTGACCTCCGTCTTGCCGTCTTGCTGGTCTTAGTTACGTTGCACTGATATGGAAACCTTTGCTTGATGCCTTAGTACTCCGCGCCTGAGCTTGCCTCCTTTACACCAAAGAGGAAACAAGGACGCTACGCGTGCTGGTGCCCGCCTGGTCTCGATCGTCATGGCTCACGTCACGAGAACCTCACGAGGTTTGCCTTGCCTTGATCTCTCCGCCCCTCGCGAGCCTGCCTGGCGAGGCCGCTCCTGAGGAGGTCTTGCGTCGTCCGCCTCGCGAGGTTTGGCCCCTCGCGAGGGTCTTGAATGCCTTGTTGATGAAGATGGACCATATAGGCCTGCTAGCAAAGCCACGCCGTGGGCCGCAGGCAGGCAAGTCTAGGGACCCCCGTTCCCAGAATGCCGACAGTAGCCCCCGGGCCCAAGGCGCGCTCGGGCTTCGCTTCGAGGCGAAGCCAAAGGTCAAGTATGGAGCGCCGCGGGCCCCAATAGCCTGCGGCCTTGGTCGACGTGTGGCGGTTGATTGGAGGTGGGCGCCTCCGCTTCCCCACGCTGCCTCGGCAACTGCCCGACTTGACAAAAAGGCTGGCGTGGGCAGCGCTTTGTCTTCACTGCTTCCCTTTGCCTTGCTCAGATCCCCTTTCTTGCGCCCTGCCTCCGAAATCCTCAGATCTGCTTCCATCTTCTCCCGCATCAGTGACTATTGGCGCCGCGCAATGTCAAGCCCTCCATGTTGCCGACTTGGTATGAACCTGCTCTCGACACGCCCAACGTCTCGGAGAAGAGCGTCGCCGCCACCCGCTTGCTGACGGCGGGGGAGAGCAATGAAAGCGGGAAGACGGAGCTCCGGGTTGCCTCCGACGTGCTGGAGCCCGAGGGGAGCATGTTCTTCCCCTTCTTCACGAGCAGTATCACCGCCGGGTTGGTTCCTCCCTTCTCCAATTTCTTCTATGAGGTCCTCGGCCACTACGGGTTGCAGGCGCTGCATCTCCATCCCAACTCCATCCTTCTCTTGTCCATCTTCGCCTACTATTGTGAGGCACATCTGGGCGTGATGTCGTCCGTGGCTCTTCTGCGCCACTTCTTTCTCCGCGTCAGCAAGGGTCACATTTCCAGGTGCGCCAATTTCATCGCGGCCGGCAAGGCCAACTCGATCTCGAACACCGAGAAGAAGGCCGACAAGCTCAGGGCCAAATGGATCATGATGGGCGCCAAGTGCATCCACCCACGCTTGGCGCTGCCGATGGAGATGCCCTAGTCCGACAAGGGGTGGTCTCGTGCAGAGCTTACTGATGAGCGGGCGTCGTCGGTGTTGGAGCAGATGAAGGCCGACCTGAAGCCGGGAAATGCGAGGGCGGCCAAGGTGACAGGGGCCATGCTCCTGAGGGAATTCTTGACGCTGCGTGTTGCTCCTGTTCAGGCGCGTGCGCGCCCCTTGTGGACACTTGGAGATGAAGAAGACAAGATTCGCCTGAGCTCGGAGGCCTTGCCCGACAACGAGCTATCCGTAGTCTTGCGCCTTTTGGTCAGGGACAACCAAGAGTACCCACCGAGCGCCTTTGTTCCTCTGTTCCGCCCCACGGACTGGGGGCAGGTCGTGGCCGCCAGGCCTATCTTCGACGGGTGCGGGCTGGTGCCTCCGGCACCTACTAGGGTCCCTGCGGCGCAGAAGCTGGTGGAGCTGTCTTCTGACGAGTCCCGTGGGAAGGAAGAAGAGGAGGAGGACTCGGAGGAGACCCCCGAGGAGATTGGAGAAACCTCCCCCTAGAGCAAGGCCGACATCCTCCGCACCCGGCCGGACGACGATGAGGCCGACGCCCACCGGGGGGAGGGGGAGCTGCCCGTTGTGTTGGGGAACGTAGTAATTTAAAAACATTTCCTATGCACACGCAAGATCATGGTGATGCATAGCAACGAGAGGGGAGAGTGTGTCCATGTACCCTCGTAGACCGAAAGCGGAAGCGTTAGCACAACGCGGTTGATGTAGTCGTACGTCTTCATGATCCGACCGATCCAAGTACCGAACGTACGGCACCTCCGAGTTCAGCACACGTTCAGCTCGTTGACGTCCCTCGAACTCCGATCCAGCCGAGCTTTGAGGGAGAGTTCTGTCAGCACGACGGCGTGGTGACGATGATGATGTTCTACCGACGCAGGGCTTCGCCTAAGCACCGCTACGATATTATCGAGGTGGACTATGGTGGAGGGGGCACCGCACACGGCTAAGAGATCAAGAGATGAATTGTTGTGTCTATGGGGTGCCCCCTGCCCCCGTATATAAAGGAGCAAGGGGGGAGGGGCGGCCGGCCAGGAGGGGGCGCGCCAAGAGGAGTCCTACTCCCACCAGGAGTAGGACTCCCTCCCATCCTTGTTGGATTAGGAGAAGGGGGAAGGAGGAGGGAGAGAGGAAGGAAAGGGGGGCGCCGCCCCCCTCCTTGTCCAATTCGGACTAGAGGAAGAGGCGGCATGCGGCCTGCCCTGGCCGCCCCTCCTCTTCTCCACTAAGGCCCATGTAGGCCCATTAAACCCCCCGGGGGGTTCCGGTAACCTCCTGGTACTCCAGTATATATCCGATAACCCCCGGAACCATTCCGGTGTCCGAATATAGTCGTCCAATATATCAATCTTCATGTCTCGACCATTTCTAGACTCCTCATCATGTCCGTGATCACATCTGGGACTCCGAACTATCTTTGGTACATCAAAACACATAAACTCATAATATAACCGTCATCAAACTTTAAGCGTGCGGACCCTACGGGTTCGAGAACTATGTAGACATGACCGAGACACGTCTCCGGTAAATAACCAATAGCAGAACCTGGATGCTCATATTGGCTCCCACATATTCTACGAAGAGCTTTATCGGTCAAACCGCATAACAACATACGTTGTTCCCTTTGTCATCGGTATGTTACTTGCCCGAGATTCGATCATCGGTATCTCAATACCTAGTTCAATCTCGTTACCGGGAAGTCTCTTTACTCGTTCCGTAATACATCATCCCGCAACTAACTCATTAGTTGCAATGCTTGCAAGGCTTAAGTGATGTGCATTATCGAGTGGGCCCAGAGATACCTCTCTGACAATCGGAGTGACAAATCCTAATCTCGAAATACGCCAACCCAACAAGTACCTTTGGAGACACCTGTAGAGCACCTTTATAATCACCCAGTTACATTGTGACGTTTGGTAGCACACAAAGTGTTCCTCCGATAAACGGGAGTTGCATAATCTCATAGTCATAGGAACATGTATAAGTCATGAAGAAAGCAATAGCAGAATACTAAACGATCGTGTGCTAAGCTAACTGAATGGGTCAAGTCAATCACATCATTCTCCTAATGATGTGATCCCGTTAATCAAACGACAACTCATGTCAATGGCTAGGAAACATAACCATCTTTGATCAACGAGCTAGTCAAGTAGAGGCATACTAGTGACACTTTCTTTGTCTATGTATTCACACAAGTATTATGTTTCCGGTTAATACAATTCTAGCAAGAATAATAAACATTTATCATGATATAAGGAAATAAATAATAACTTTATTATTGCCTCTAGGGCATATTTCCTTCAGTCTCCCACTTGCACTAGAGTCAATAATCAAGATTACATAGTAATGATTCTAACACCCATGGAGCCTTGGTGCTGATCATGTTTTGCTCGTGGAAGAGGCTTAGTCAACGGGTCTGCAACATTGAGATCCGTATGTATCTTGCAAGTTTCTATGTCTCCCACCTAGACTAGATCCCGGATGGAGTTGAAGCGTCTCTTGATGTGCTTGGTTCTCTTGTGAAATCTGGATTCCTTTGCCAAGGCAATTGCACCAGTATTGTCACAGAATATTTTCATTGGACCCGATGCACTAGGTATGACACCTAGATCGGATATGAACTCCTTCATCCAGACTCCTTCATTTGCTGCTTCCGAAGCAGCTATGTACTCCACTTCACACGTAGATCCCGCCACAACGTTTTGTTTAGAACTGCACCAACTGACAGCTCCACCGTTCAATGTAAACACGTATGCGGTTTGCGATTTTGAATCGTCCGGATCAGTGTCAAAGCTTGCATCGACGTAACCATTTACGACTAGCTCTTTGTCACCTCCATAAACGAGAAACATATCCTTAGTCCTTTTCAGGTATTTCAGGATGTTCTTGACCGCTGTCCAGTGATCCACTCCTGGATTACTTTGGTACCTCCTTGCTAAACTTATAGCAAGGCACACATCAGGTCTGGTACACAGCATTGCATACATGATAGAGCCTATGGCTGAAGCATAGGGAGCATCTTTCATCTTCTCTCTATCTTCTGCAGTGGTCGGGCATTGAGTCTTACTCAACTTGACACCTTGTAACACAGGCAAGAACCCTTTCTTTGCTTGATCCATTTTGAACTTCTTCAAAACTTTGTCAAGGTATGTGCTTTGTGAAAGTCCAATTAAGCGTCTTAATCTATCTCTATAGATCTTGATGCCCAATATGTAAGCAGCTTCACCGAGGTCCTTCATTGAAAAACTCTTATTCAAGTGTCCCTTTATGCTATCCAGAAATTCTATATCATTTCCAATTAGCAATATGTCATCCGCATATAATATCATAAATGCTACAGAGCTCCCACTCACTTTCTTGTAAATACAGGCTTCTCCAAAAGTCTGTATAGAACCAAATGCTTTGATCACACTATCAAAACGTTTATTCCAACTCCGAGAGGCTTGCACCAGTCCATAAATGGATCGCTGGAGCTTGCACACTTTGTTAGCTCCCTTTGGATCGACAAAACCTTCCGGTTGCATCATATACAACTCTTCTTCTAGAAATCCATTCAGGAATGCAGTTTTGACATCCATTTGCCAAATTTCATAATCATAAAATGCGGCAATTGCTAACATGATTCGGACAGACTTAAGCATCGCTACGGGTGAGAATGTCTCACCGTAGTCAATCCCTTGAACTTGTCGAAAACCTTTTGCAACAAGTCGAGCTTTATAAACAGTAACATTATGTCAGGACACCGATTCCAAGTCACACCGATCTAGCCTGTAACACCTCGTATTACATTGGGGCCTCACGCACGGTACTCCCACGGGTGTCGCCTTACCATGGCCCGGGACCGTTTGCGCCTTTTGGCTCACGTATATGACAATGTCGCTAGCATCCATATGACAGAGAACCCGGGCCGACATGGCTAGTCGTGAACCCAAAGCGGCACTAACGTATGGGGACAGGCATACATGAATCAACATCGAACGTGTCGCTCAGCAGCGTGTGAATCCGGGCTGTAGCACTGGGCTAACAGGACTCCGGGAACCCGGGCTGTAGCAGGCTAGGCAGGACTCCGGATGTCACCGCGTGAAATTTCCCCGAAGGGACAGACACAGGAACGATATGACTCACATGCCGGCCAGTCAAGTGTCCAGAGCAGTAGTGCTGGGCTAGCAGGACTCCGGTGAACCGGGCTGTAGCGGACTACTATGGCTCAAGGAGGCACTAGACTACATTTCCCCATAAGAGAGGCTGCCAAGGATAAACAACTAGATTGTCGGATCCCACACATACCAAGCATTTCAAACATACACACAATATGCTCGATATGTGCAAATACAACATGGCATCACAACAAAACTCTACAACTCAAAGTACTTTATTTAAAGGGCTCCGGAGAGCCTTACATAACTTGTTCATACAGATAGGGGTCACATGACCCGACACTCAAGTCATACAATCATACAAGCACATGCGGAAGCAAACTGTCTGGGTACAGACACTAGAAAGAAAGAAGGCTTGACGAAGCCTGTCTATCTACATAGGCCCTTCACAAGCCTAGATCACCACCTGGGTGGCAAGTCACTCGTCGTCGTCGAGTTCTACGTAGAACCCATCAGAAGGGGCGGTGTTGTCGCCTGAAAACAGTAATTGAAGCAACATGAGTACAAAGGTACTCAGCAAGTCTTACAACAGATCCTACTATACATGTTCATTCTCAAGAAGGTAGTGGGGTTATTGCAGCAAGCCAGCTTTGACTCTTGGCTAAGCTATCCTACGATACACCACTTGTGAAATAGTTTCGCACACGAGTCCACTAATCACCATCTCAATACCCCACCGTGGATCCTCCCTCGTCATCCCACGAGAGGGCCATCCGCGGTACTCACACTTATCTTGAGGCTTTTAGTAGTATCCATTTACTTGTCTATGAACTGCGTAAGCGACCAAGTAGTCCTTTACCACGGACGCGGCTATTCGAATAGTTTTATACCCTGCAGGGGTGTACTTCGTCACGCACGCTCTCACCACTTATCGTCGCTACACGACGTGTACTCGGCAACCTTCAAGCGGAAGCCCAACGTGGGTGTCGGCCACAGCCTACCTAAACACTCGAGTCTCTAGTCCAGGTTTATCGCCTATTCAGGTTCCATCCGCAGGGAGTCCGGCCGAGGTTTCCACATACGGCCCCGAACGATGTGTGCAGGGTTCCCGAGACACCAAACGGGCGACTCGGTACACCGGGCCACGAGCCTACCGCATCACAGCCCACCCCTTGGTCAGCGCTGTCCACGGCCTCCAGCTTACTACAAACACCAGAAACTACGTGCAACTCCTGGACAGAGGACAAGGGTGATTAAGAAGCCGAGGGGGTCCATTGGTTTCGGGCCCAATGCGTGGTAGTAGCTGAATCTTAAATCACGCATACAGATCTCAGTTCTTAGGGACGGTCTCAATGAAACAACCCACCATGTACTCCTACATGGCCTCCCATCGATACCTTTACCAAA
The DNA here is from genome assembly GCF_018294505.1 of Triticum aestivum. Taxonomy (NCBI): domain Eukaryota; kingdom Viridiplantae; phylum Streptophyta; class Magnoliopsida; order Poales; family Poaceae; genus Triticum; species Triticum aestivum. Next base: position 497,004,666 of record NC_057799.1, read on the forward strand.
TCGTATTCAACACTTCACTCTCATTACCGACACACACACTTTCACTCTAGTTCATCACCCCGATGAGCCAGACCTGACACAACTCTAAGCGTAACAAGCATAGCATTGTAGGAACACGACATGGCTCAATCAACTCCTACACATGCTAGTGGGTTTCATCTAGTTACTGTGGCAATGAGAGGTCATGCAAAGGAAAGTGGATTCAACTACCGCAACACACAGCAGTTTGAATCGCGTTGTCTTAATGCAGTAAACGAGAGCAGAAGCAAGAAGATGGGTTTGTATCGAAATGATCAATGGGTTGCTTGCCTGACGGAGTGGTGGTGGGATACTGCCCTTCAGTTGGATACTCGTGAATATCCTCGGAGGCAGGACCTACCACAATGAACATACCGAAGAACAATCAACACCAAACAAGTGCAACAATATGATGCATGCATGAGACATGGCAAGATGGATTTATTGGGCTAATGCAACTAAGGCCAGATGGGTTTGGACTATTTTGAATCAAAGATTCAAATTCCAAGTTCATAAATGGCCCATGTTAATGCTTTATCTTGTTCTGTATAAAACAGTAGGTTAACTTGCTTAATCATGCATCAAACCAGTACAGATGGATAGAATGGATTTTTCTGATCATTTTTCATATATAAATCTTTTCATTCTGAGCTATAGATTATTTTCTATGATTTTTTGAAGTTTGTGATAATTTCTGGAATTTCCAATATAAGAATAATTCCAGTAATGCTTTACTGCGTCAGCCTGACGTCAGTGTGACATCAGCAGGTCAACGGGGTCGCCCAGGTCAAACCTGACGTGTCGGTCCCCTGTGTCAGTGTCACTGTTAGGTAATTAGCTAATTAGGATTAATTTTAACACTAACTCAGATTAACTAGCAGGCGGGCCCCACTTGTCGGTGACTCTGGGGGGTCAACCTGTGGTCAAACCACGCTGACTCGCCGGCGTTTGGCCGCCGGCGACGTCCAGACGCGACGGTGGAGTGCGGGATCCCTCCTCCGGCGACCAAATGGACGGCGGAGGGTACCTACGTGTAGCTGGGGGCGAACCGCGTCGACTGGTGGTGGTGGTGGAGCTCGGGGTCGCCGGAATCGACGCCGGCAACGAGCCGTGCGGCTGCCGGGGTACGGGCGTAGTTGAATCCGTTGCTAGAGAGCACGGCGAGGGACATGCGATGGTGCTACAGGTTCCTGGCGTTGCGGTGGAGCTAATGGCTACGATGGTGCGGCCGTTGGATGGCCGGAGCCTCGTCGGCGACGAGCTCGTGCGGCAGCGCGTACGGGTGAGCTTCGTGCAGTGGCTGCGGAGCTCGAGAGGGAGAGAGGAGAGGATGGGAAGGTGGCCAAGCTCACGGTGGTTGCGACGGAGCGGACGGTGAGGTCGGAGGCGAGCTGTTGCAGTGGCGACGGCGGAGGGGATCTCCGACGGTGAGCGGCGAAGGCGAGGTCGGAGGTGAGGCTTCGGGGCAAGCGAGCGCTCGGGGCTCGACTTGCTCGAAGGAGTGGGCGGCGGCGGAGCTGTTGGACACGGTGGGACGGCGCAAGGTCGACGGTGGGCGCGGCTACTCCGGCGAGGTGGCTGCGACGGCGTCGGCCATGGTGGGGGAAAGGCGAGGGAGAGGCGACGGGGGAGAATGGCGGTGTCCAGAGGCTCGGGGCGCGTCGAGGGGTTCGTCCAGCGCATCCACGGGCGAGGGCGGCAAGCAGGTGGCGCCATGGCGAGCTCGCGCTCGCCGGCGTCACCTGTCTGCCTGCTCTGGCGAGAGCAGGCAGCTGACTGGCGCGGGCCAGCACAGTGCTGGGCCGCCAGGTGGGCTGCCAGGTGAGTCTCTCTGCTTTCCGTTTTCTCTTTTATTTATTTATTTCTCTTCTGTGTTTTGAAATAGTAAAAATATTATTTCATTTGGGAAAATCCTGAAAATATTCTGAGGCACCTTTGAAATTATTCTCAACAGCCTAAAAATACCTTCAAGATTATTTGGGCATTTGAAAATATTTATAGAATTAAAAATGCCCAAATGCAAATACTTATGGCTTGTGCAAAAATCCAAGATGGCCTCCAAAAATATGAAACCATTTTTGGCAGAGGTTTTGGCCAGAACCAAAGATGGTGAACATTTATGGAGGGCATTTCAGGTTCATTGAAAAGGATTTTAGTAAACCCTAGTTGTTTCAGGGGGGGTGCTGGGGGTTTCTGGCATCCCCATTTCAAGTTTCTGTGAAAAATAGACATGATGCAACACTCTAATGCATGAACTAGCTAGGATGTGACAACTCACCCCCGCTCAAAAGAATCTCGTCCCGAGATTTAGGATCCGTTGGGAAGAAGGTGGGGTGCTCAAGTCGAAGACGATCCTCCCTTTCCCAAGTAGCCTCTTTCTTGGAATGGTGTGACCATTGAACCTTGAGAAACTTGATGTTTTGGCGTTGAGTGGTACGCCCGGCTTGATCAAGGATTCGAACGGGATACTCCCGGTATGTGAGATTATCTTGGAGATCAAGCGTTTCGTGGTCCACTCCACGGATAGCATCCGAGAAGCAACGCCTGAGTTGGGAAACGTGGAAGACGTCATGAACCTTGGAAAGATGCGGAGGTAGTTCCAATTGGTAGGCAACTTCTCCTCGCTTGGCAAGAATGCGAAAGGGTCCAATGTAACGAGGAGCCAATTTGCCTTTGATACCGAATCGATGGGTTCCCTTTAAAGGAGTCACCCGAAGGTAAGCCTTCTCGTCAACCTCAAAAGTCATAGCCTTATGTTTGCGATCATAATGGCTCTTTTGGCGAGATTGGGCTGTTTTCAATTTCTCACGAATAATGCGAACCTGCTCTTCTGCTTCCTAAATCATATCCGGGCCAAAGAGTTGTCTCTCCCCGGTTTCTGACCAGTTAAGAGGCGTTCGACATTTTCGTCCATAGAGAACCTCGAAAGGGGCTTTGCCCAAGCTAGCTTGGTAACTATTGTTATAAGCGAACTCGGCGAATGGAAGGCATTTCTCCCAATCCATGCCAAACGAGATGACAGAAGCTCGGAGCATATCCTCCATAATTTGATTAACTCGTTCTACCTGACCACTTGATTGAGGGTGAAAGGCGGTGCTAAAAGAGAGACGAGTTCCCATAGCATTTTGGAAACTTTCCCAAAATCGAGAGGTGAAGAGACTTCCACGGTCTGAATTAATTTCCAATGGAACACCATGAAGAGACACTATTCGGGAGATGTACAAGTCTGCTAGCTGGCTAGCGGTTATACTCTCACGAACAGGTAGGAAGTGGGCTACTTTGGAAAGACGATCGACAACAACGAAGATAGCATTATTCCCTCTCTTGGTCCTGGGAAACCCGGTAATGAAATCCATACCGATTTTATCCCATTTCCATTCAGGAATAGCCAGAGGCTGAAGGGTGCCAGCAGGCCGTTGATGCTTTGCTTTAACACGACGGCAGACGTCGCAATTAGCAATGTATTGAGCAATTTCTCTCTTCATCCTAGTCCACCAAAACCTCTGGCGTAGGTCTTGATACATTTTAGTACTACCGGGATGAATGGTGAGAGGAGATTCATGAGCTTCCTTAAGGATCAATCGCCTCAAGTTGCGTACCTTGGGAACCACTAGGCGGTCTCCAAAGAACACAACACCTTGGTCATCAACGGAGAAACAATCCGCAACTCCTTTCTTGATGTTTCTCTTAATACGGGAGATTCCCGGATCTACCTTCTGAGCTTTGATGATCTGATCCGTAAGGGTAGGTTTCGCCACCAGGGTGGATAGAAATCCTCGGGGAACAATGTGAAGGTTAAGCTTACAGAATTCCTCGTGGAGAAGTGGTTGACTTTGTTGTAACATCAAGTTGTTACAATAGGATTTACGGCTTAGCCCATCAGCCATGACGTTGGCTTTGCCCGGGGTGTAAGTTATTCCTAAGTCGTAATCTGTGATCAACTCGACCCAACGTCTTTGCCTGAGATTCAAATCCGGTTGGGTGAAAATGTATTTTAGACTCTGGTGGTCGGTGAAAATCTCGCAACGGTTACCGAGAAGGTAATGTCGCCATGTTTTGAGTGCATGGACTACGGCTGCAAGCTCTAGATCATGTGTGGGGTAATTATCCTCATGTGGACGCAACTGTCGGGAAGCGTAGGCAATCACAGGATGATCTTGCATGAGTATGCAACCTAGTCCTTGTCGTGAGGCGTCGCAATAGATAACAAAGTCTTTAGAGAAATCTGGTGGTACGAGTACGGGGGCAGATGTCAGGCGTCTTTTCAGTTCCTGAAAGCTGAACTCGCACTGTGGGGTCCATTCGAACTTTTTATCTTTCTTGAGGAGTTCGGTTAGAGGTTTAGCAACCTTGGAGAAATTCTCGACGAAGCAGCGGCAGTAGCTCGCTAAGCCAAGGAAACTCCAAACTTGCTTGACCGATTCAGGTGGAGTCCAGTCAAGGATGGCTTGAACTCGCTCGGGATTGACAGCAATACCCTTACCAGAGATTACATGGCCTAGATAGGTCACTTCTGGCAACCAGAATTCACACTTAGAGAATTTAGCATAAAGGCGGTGCTCTCGAAGTTTCGTCAGTACTAGCCTTAGATGCTCGGCATGTTCTGCCTCGTTCTTGGAGTAGATGAGTATATCATCGAGGTATACTACGACGAATTTATCCAAATACTCCATGAAGATTGAGTTCATTAACCGAGAGAAGGTGGCTGGAGCGTTGGTTAAACCGAAGGACATGACAGTGTACTCGTATTGGCCATAACGAGTAACAAAGGCCGTTTTAGGAATGTCCCCGTTCTTGATTTTGATTTGATGGTAGCCCAACCTCAAATCCATCTTAGAGAAGACTGAGGATCCAGCGAGCTGATCATACAGATCGTTGATCCTGGGAAGCGGATACTTGTTCTTGATTGTGACTAGGTTGACGGGTCGGTAATCTACAACCATCCGATCCGTACCATCCTTCTTCTTGACGAAGAGGACGGGGCAAGCCCACAGAGAGGAACTAGGACGGATGAAACCCTTTTTCAAGGACTCATCGAGTTGTTTCTTAAGCTCGGCTAGCTCTAGGGGTGCCATCTTATAGGGTCTTCTAAAGATTGGGACGGTTCCTGGAACAAGGTCTATCACGAACTCAACATCCCTGTCAGGTGGAATACCTGGCAGTTCTTCAGGGAAGACATCCGGGAAGTCACGGACTACCGGCACATCTTCGAGGTCTGGAAGAGGGTTGGCATTTAATGAGTAAAGCTGACGCTTAGACACTCGGGTCAAAACATTGACTGTCTTGCCCGACGGATGGGTGAGTTGAACAGTTCTAGTAGAGCAATCGATCTTAGCATAATGGGCCGACATCCAGTCCATACCCAAGATGATGTTTATGTCTGAGGACTTGAGAGCTATTAGTGACGCAAGGAAGACCAATCTGTCGACAAGAATTTCATTTCCATGGCTTATCCTAGAGGTTTGCCATCTAGAACCAGGAGTTTGAATGTCCATGGAGGTAGGCATGTCACTAAATGTGGTGTTGTGCAATCGAGCATAGCTCTCGGAGATAAATGAATGAGATGCTCCAGTATCGAAAAGAACAGTTGCCGGATGGCAATTAACAAGGAGCGTACCAAGGACGACGTTGGGATCCTCATGAGTTTCTTCAGCTGAAACATAGTTGACATGGCCACGTGCTATGGTGGCTGGCTTGGCGTAGTAAGTCTTTCCTGCTGGCTTACCACGGCCAACGGACTGTCCAAGTTGATTGAGGTTGTTTCGGGGGCACTCGCGCAAATAGTGACCCGTTTCTCCACACTTGAAGCATGTCACAATATTGGGGCGTGGAGCAGCATTAGCAGCGGGGCCACCATAGACCTTGGGGGTGCATGCTGCTGGTTGGGGCGAGGCGCCTCGAAGGATGGCCTCGGAGTGAACCTGGGTGGCAGAGCAGTGTTTGGAATCCAGACCCGGCGCTTCTGGGATCCGGAGCCGGATGAGGAACCAAAATCGCGAGAGTGCTTGCGTGTAGCGTCATAGTCAGTCTGTCCTGTCTCAGCACTGATGGCCTTATTGACCAACTTTTGGAAGGAGGTGCACTCATGCAGACGAAGATCACGGCGAAGCTCAGGGCTAAGTCCCTTGCGGAACCTTGACTGCTTCTTGGCGTCGGTGGATACCTCTTCAGGAGCATAGCGTGCTAGATTTCCAAACTCACGGCTGTATGCATCCACGGTCAGTCTGCCTTGGGTGAAGTTGCAGAATTCTTCCCGCTTACGATCTATGAGACCCTCCGGAATGTGATGCCCACGGAAAGCCTCACTGAACTCAGCCCAAGTAGTGATTTGGCCAGCTGGGCGCATAGCCTCAAAGTTCTCCCACCAAAGGCTAGCAGGGCCTTCGAGGTGATAGGCAGCGTAGGTAACCTTATCAGCTTCGGCTACGTTGGCAGAACGTAGCTTATGGGTGATGCTGCGAAGCCAATCATCCGCATCAAGGGGCTCGACGGAATGGTTGAACTTCGGTGGGTACAACTTGATAAAGTCATTGATGGATACCAGGTCGTTCCTCTGGTGACGTGCAGTATTCTGCTCAATTCGCTCTAGCAAGCGGTTAGTCTCACGCTTGTTTCTTTCTGCCTCCAGCATAACTTCAGCCAGTGAAGGCGGTTGGGGCAGATTCTCCCCCTGGCTGCATTGGCTTCACCCTGCGCCTGGACAGCAGGGTTGTTGCGGGTGTTAACCATCCTAGGAACAAAGCAACGGTTTAGACGAGGATGGCTAAATCTTGATAGGGAAATGCGGAATGTAATGGATAACACGGAATGCAGAGATGATCATCGGTATGACATGGTAACATAGCAACATACATATACCAACGATCATACACGCCATACATAGTTTAGTACAAGCCCAGGCTAAGGTACAACTACGATGAAAGACGGTACATCTCATCAGAGGCATTCCAAGCTCCTATACATTATTTTTCTACACCTCCGGAACGTGATACACACCAAGTCGTATCCCACAAGACACGCAGGACTGTGGAGATTACAACTGTTACAATACTAGTGGAACTACTACCAACTCAGACGTCTCCGTAGTAATCTTCATAGAAGTCACCACCATGTCCTGGGAGCTGAACATGATCATCTGGAAACAGTCGGTCCTGTGGAGCTTGCGGTCCATAGGGACTCGGGTGTGGCCTTGGCCCAACAAACGGTGGCAGACGGGGTCCACGAGGAGGGGTGATGCCTCCTACATCACACCAGTCCATACATTCTGGCAGACCAGATCGCACGGGGTACAAGTCCCTCATGTCCATAAACCCAGCTTGCACGGCAGGTGCAAACCGTGTCAGAGTGGCCCAGTGATCAGCACGAGCATTAAAGAGCTCCATTCGCAAGGCACGATTCTCACGGTCCTTGTCCTCAAGCATCTCGGTGGTGGTGCGGAGTAGTGAGTCCTCATGGGTAGAATCATAGTAAGTAGCCTGATAGTACCCCTGTGCCCCCAGGAGTGCTGCTGGCATATAACGGAAGTCGGTGTTCTGAAGCAAGGCAGTTCTGGCTCGCATGATAGTCATCATTGAGTAAGCTGCGTCCTGCACGGACATCTCGACGGTAACCCCAAGTCCATAAGATCAATGGAGGGGTTTAGTGGCTCCAGGATAGGATGGGTAAATCCTGACTGTGCAAAGATATTGACTTTGATTAAAGTCTCGGAACTGCTCCTCGACGGTATACTCGGGATACCAACGATAGCCTGTCTCAACCATCACTCGGACCAGCATGGCCGTGTGACCAGGTACGCCGATGCACCAGGTCAGACGAACCACTTGGTTCTGGGAACGGGTGGCCATCTGAAAGCACGAAACAATGCAAGGCATTAGTATTTCTAGGAGAATTCGGACAGCATAACGGCTGTAAATGCTCGGAAAAGGATTTGAGACATTCGCAACAGTTTTGCAATACCACTCAACAACATCATGTCAAGGTTCTGGTTCAACCGACAACATACTAGGATAGTAGAGACTGGACCGAAGCATGGAACCAACAATCCTATAAGTTACTACGGATTAGTAACACGTGAACCTGATAGAGAGGAGAGAGCCTAGTCCTTAACCCACGTAGAATGAGAAGAGAATGACTCAGATCAGAGGGCATGAGGTAAAGGAGTAAAAGCACCTTACGTTCCCTCCCACAATCAATTCCCCTACATATAACTAAAGCATTTCTAGACTCGACATCGACCAGTTTGGCTTATCGCACCTACAGGCAGTCCGGCTCTGATGCCAACGCTGTCAGGACCCCGATTCCAAGTCACACCGATCTAGCCTGTAACACCTCATATCACATTGCAGCCTCACACACGGTACTCCCACGGGTGTCGCCTTACCATGGCCCGGGACCGTTTGCGCCTTTTGGCTCACGTATATGACAATGTCGCTAGCATCCATATGACAGAGAACCCGGGCCGACATGGCTAGTCGTGAACCCAAAGCGGCACTAACGTATGGGGACAGGCATACATGAATCAACATCAAACGTGTCGGTCAGCAGCGTGTGAATCCGGGATGTAGCACTGGGCTAACAGGACTCCGGGAACCCAGGCTGTAGCAGGCTAGGCAGGACTCCGGATGTCACCGCGTGACATTTCCCCGAAGGGACAGACACAGGAACGATATGACTCACATGCCGGCCAGTCAAGTGTCCAGAGCAGTAGTGCTGGGCTAGCAGGACTCCGGTGAACCGGGCTGTAGCGGACTACTATGGCTCAAGGAGGCACTAGACTACATTTCCCCATAAGAGAGGCTGCCAAGGATAAACAACTAGATTGTCGGATCCCACACATACCAAGCATTTCAAACATACACACAATATGCTCGATATGTGCAAATACAACATGGCATCACAACAAAACTCTACAACTCAAAGTACTTTATTTAAAGGGCTCCGGAGAGCCTTACATAACTTGTTCATACAGATAGGGGTCACATGACCCGACACTCAAGTCATACAATCATACAAGCACATGCGGAAGCAAACTGTCTGGGTACAGACACTAGAAAGAAAGAAGGCTTGACGAAGCCTGTCTATCTACATAGGCCCTTCACAAGCCTAGATCACCACCTGGGTGGCAAGTCACTCGTCGTCGTCGAGTTCTATGTAGAACCCATCAGAAGGGGCGGTGTTGTCGCCTGAAAACAGTAATTGAAGCAACATGAGTACAAAGGTACTCAGCAAGTCTTACAACAGATCCTACTATACATGTTCATTCTCAAGAAGGTAGTGGGGTTATTGCAGCAAGCCAGCTTTGACTCTTGGCTAAGCTATCCTACGATACACCACTTGTGAAATAGTTTCGCACACGAGTCCACTAATCACCATCTCAATACCCCACCGTGGATCCTCCCTCGTCATCCCACGAGAGGGCCATCCGCGGTACTCACACTTATCTTGAGGCTTTTAGTAGTATCCATTTACTTGTCTATGAACTGCGTAAGCGACCAAGTAGTCCTTTACCGCGGACGCGGCTATTCGAATAGTTTTATACCCTGCAGGGGTGTACTTCGTCACGCACGCTCTCACCACTTATCGTCGCTACACGACGTGTACTCGGCAACCTTCAAGCGGAAGCCCAACGTGGGTGTCGGCCACAGCCTACCTAAACACTCGAGTCTCTAGTCCAGGTTTATCGCCTATTCAGGTTCCATCCGCAGGGAGTCCGGCCGAGGTTTCCACATACGGCCCCGAACGATGTGTGCAGGGTTCCCGAGACACCAAACGGGCGACTCGGTACACCGGGCCACGAGCCTACCGCATCACAGCCCACCCCTTGGTCAGCGCTGTCCACGGCCTCCAGCTTACTACAAACACCAGAAACTACGTGCAACTCCTGGACAGAGGACAAGGGTGATTAAGAAGCCGAGGGGGTCCATTGGTTTCGGGCCCAATGCGTGGTAGTAGCTGAATCTTAAATCACGCATACAGATCTCAGTTCTTAGGGACGGTCTCAATGAAACAACCCACCATGTACTCCTACATGGCCTCCCATCGATACCTTTACCAAATCGTATTCAACACTTCACTCTCATTACCGACACACACACTTTCACTCTAGTTCATCACCCCGATGAGCCAGACCTGACACAACTCTAAGCGTAGCAAGCATAGCATTGTAGGAACACGACATGGCTCAATCAACTCCTACACATGCTAGTGGGTTTCATCTAGTTACTGTGGCAATGAGAGGTCATGCAAAGGAAAGTGGGTTCAACTACCGCAACACACAGCAGTTTGAATCGCGTTGTCTTAATGCAGTAAACGAGAGCAGAAGCGAGAAGATGGGTTTGTATCGAAATGATCAATGGGTTGCTTGCCTGACGGAGTGGTGGTGGGATACTGCCCTTCAGTTGGATACTCGTGAATATCCTCGGAGGCAGGACCTACCACAATGAACATACCGAAGCACAATCAACACCAAACAAGTGCAACAATATGATGCATGCATGAGACATGGCAAGATGGATGTATTGGGCTAATGCAACTAAGGCCAGATGGGTTTGGACTATTTTGAATCAAAGATTCAAATTCCAAGTTCATAAATGGCCCATGTTAATGCTTTATCTTGTTCTGTATAAAACAGTAGGTTAACTTGCTTAATCATGCATGAGACCAGTACAGATGGATAGAATGGATTTTTCTGATCATTTTTCATATATAAATCTTTTCATTCTGAGCTATAGATTATTTTCTATGATTTTTTGAAGTTTGTGATAATTTCTGGAATTTCCAATATAAGAATAATTCTAGTAATGCTTTACTGCGTCAGCCTGACGTCAGTGTGACGTCAGCAGGTCAACGGGGTCGTCCAGGTCAAACCTGACGTGTGGGTCCCCTATGTCAGTGTCACTGTTAGGTAATTAGCTAATTAGGATTAATTTTAACACTAACTCAGATTAACTAGCAGGCGGGCCCCACTTGTCGGTGACTCTGGGGGGTCAACCTGTGGTCAAACCACGCTGACTCACCGGCGTTTCGCAGCCGGCGACGTCCAAACGCGGCGGTGGAGTGCGGGATCCCTCCTCCGGCGACCAAATGGACGGCGGAGGGTACCTACGTGTAGCTGGGGGCGAACCGCGTCGACTGGTGGTGGTGGTGGAGCTCGGGGTCGCCGGAATCGACACCGGCGACGAGCCGTGCGGCTGCCGGGGTACGGGCGTAGTTGAATCCGTTGCTAGAGAGCACGGCGAGGGACATGCGATGGTGCTACAGGTTCCTGGCGTTGCGGTGGAGCTAATGGCTACGGTGGTGCAGCCGTTGGATGGCCGGAGCCTCGTCGGCGACGAGCTCGTGCGGCGGCGCGTACGGGTGAGCTTCGTGCAGTGGCTGCGGAGCTCGAGAGGGAGAGAGGAGAGGATGGGAAGGTGGCCAAGCTCACGGTGGTTGCGACGGAGCGGACGGTGAGGTCGGAGGCGAGCTGTTGCAGTGGCGACGGCGGAGGGGATCTCCGACGGTGAGCGGCGAAGGCGAGGTCGGAGGTGAGGCTTCGGGGCAAGCGAGCGCTCGGGGCTCGACTTGCTCGAAGGAGTGGGCGGCGGCGGAGCTGTTGGACACGGTGGGACAGCACAAGGTCAACGGTGGGCGCGGCTACTCCGGCGAGGTGGCTGCGACGGCGTCGGCCATGGTGGGGGAAAGGCGAGGGAGAGGCGACGGGGGAGAATGGCGGTGTCCAGAGGCTCGGGGCGCGTCGAGGGGTTCGTCCAGCGCATCCACGGGCGAGGGTGGCAAGCAGGTGGCGCCGTGGCGAGCTCGCGCTCGCCGGCGTCACCTCTCTGCCTGCTCTAGCGAGAGCAGGCAGCTGACTGGCGCGGGCCAGCACAGTGCTGGGCCGCCAGGTGGGCTGCCAGGTGAGTCTCTCTGCTTTCCGTTTTCTCTTTTATTTATTTATTTCTGTTCTGTGTTTTGAAATAGTAAAAATATTATTTCATTTGGGAAAATCCTAAAAATATTCTGAGGCACCTTTGAAATTATTCTCAACAGCCTAAAAATACCTTCAAGATTATTTGGGCATTTGAAAATATTTATAGAATTAAAAATGCCCAAATGCAAATACTTATGGCTTGTGCAAAAATCCAAGATGGCCTCCAAAAATATGAAACCATTTTTGGCAGAGGTTTTGGCCAGAACCAAAGATGGTGAACATTTATGGCGGGCATTTCAGGTTCATTGAAAAGGATTTTAGTAAACCCTAGTTGTTTCAGGGGGGGTGCTGGGGGTTTCTGGCATCCCCATTTCAAGTTTCTGTGAAAAATAGACATGATGCAACACTCTAATGCATGAACTAGCTAGGATGTGACACATTACCATCAGCGTCAGTCTTCTTCTTGAAGATCCATTTATTCTCAATGGCTTGCCGATCATCGGGCAAGTCAACCAAAGTCCACACTTTGTTCTCATACATGGATCCCATCTCAGATTTCATGGCCTCAAGCCATTTTGCGGAATCTGGGCTCACCATCGCTTCTTCATAGTTCATAGGTTCATCATGGTCTAGTAACATGACTTCCAGAACAGGATTACCGTACCACTCTGGTGTGGATCTTACTCTGGTTGATCTACGAGGTTCGATAGTAACTTGATCTGAAGTTTCATGATCATCATCATTAGCTTCCTCACTAATTGGTGTAGGTGTCACAGAAACCGGTTTCTGTGATGAACTACTTTCCAATAAGGGAGCAGGTATAGTTACCTCATCAAGTTCTACTTTCCTCCCACTCACTTCTTTCGAGAGAAACTCCTTCTCCAGAAAGATTCCAAATTTAGCAACAAAAGTCTTGCCTTCGGATCTGTGATAGAAGGTGTACCCAACAGTCTCTTTTAGGTATCCTATGAAGACACATTTCTCCGATTTGGGTTCGAGCTTATCAGGTTGAAGCTTTTTCACATAAGCATCGAAGCCCCAACCTTTAAGAAACGACAACTTTGGATTCTTGCCAAACCATAGTTCATAAGGCGTCGTCTCAACGGATTTTGATGGTGCCCTATTTAACATGAATGCAGCCGTCTCTAAAGCATAACCCCAAAATGATAGCGGTAAATCAGTAAGAGACATCATAGATCGCACCATATCTAGTAAAGTACAATTACGACGTTCGGACACACCATTACGCTGTGGTGTTCTGGGTGGCGTGAGTTGCGAAACTATTCCTCATTTTTTTAAATGTAGACCAAACTCGTAACTCAAATATTCTCCTCCACAATCAGATCGTAGAAACTTTATTTTCTTGTTACGATGATTTTCAACTTCACTCTGAAATTCTTTGAACTTTTCAAATGTTTCATACTTATGTTTCATTAAGTAGATATACCCATATCTGCTTAAATCATCTGTGAAGGTGAGAAAATAACGATACCCGCCGCGAGCCTCAACATTCATTGGACCACATACATCTGTATGTATGATTTCCAACAAATCTGTTGCTCGCTCCATAGTTCCGGAGAACGGCGTTTTAGTCATCTTGCCCATGAGGCACGGTTCGAAAGTACCAAGTGATTCATAATCAAGTGGTTCTAAAAGTCCATCAGTATGGAGTTTCTTCATGCGCTTTACACCGATATGACCTAAACGGCAGTGCCACAAATAAGTTGCACTATCATTATCAACTCTGCATCTTTTGGCTTCAATATTATGAATATGTGTATCACTACTAACGAGATTCAACAAAAATAGACCACTCTATAAGGGTGCATGACCATAAAAGATATTACTCGTATAAATAGAACAACCATTATTCTCTGATTTAAATGAATAACTGTCTCGCATCAAACCATTTACATTATTTGAATTATTGAGTATCCCTAGGACGGTTCTACCTCCTGGATACTCACTGCGATTATTCTCTTATAAGCCCTTTATGTGGTGTCGCTCAGACGCTCGACTGTGGCATGCTTGTTATTTAAATTACTTATAAGCCCTTTATGTGGTGTCGCTCAGACGCCCGACTATGGCATGCTTGTTATTTAAATTATTTATAAGCCCTTTATGTGGTGTCGCTCAGACGCCCGATTGTGGCATCCTTGTTATTTAAATCACTTATAAGCCCTTTATGTGGTGTCGCTCAGACGCCCGACTGTGGCATGCTTGTTATTTAATTTACTTATAAGCCCTTTATGCGGTGTCGCTCAGACACCCGACTGTGGCACGTTTATTATTTTAAATTTATTTATAAGCCCTTTATGTGGTGTCGCTCAGACACCCGACTGAGGCATGCTTTATATTATTATCCTTTCGAGGCGTCGCTTCAGACACCCGATCGGTGCATTCTATTTCTGCTCCCTTATTGCATATTCATATGAACAACCTGCTTGCGTGCATCATGGATTTTTATTTTGTGGCTGACGTTGTGATCATAGAATATTTCAGAGCATGATTATCATTTGTTATATTATACCTGTGTTCATAATGTTAGCGAGTACATTCAAAAGTACTCACTGGCTTGTCCCTGGCTATTGTCTTGGCCAGATTTCATGCGTGGAGAGGAGCGTTGCGAAGACAGCCCCGGAACCTACGCAATGATGATAGCGGCCTCGCGAAGATAGGAGTTATCCTGGTCAGCTGTTCATGTGGGAAATGGAGTCGCATGGCCACTAATGTACCACAAACCGCTTCCGCCATCAACCACTAGAAACCATTTGTTGTACTCATAAGCCAGAATGGTCTTGTACCACATATTTTGTATTTTGCTAGGAATTTCTGTATCAAGTTGGTGCCTCATCAGCTAACAGTAATCCTGGGGCTGGTGACCACAAGGACCATTTTTGGGAATTTGATACCCCGAAAATCCGGTCCTGACAAACTTGGTATCAGAGCCAGGCTGACCATTGGCTAATCCTATCTTACCCAGGTCGAAAAACCTAGGTTAAGCAACCCACCAGACCTTAACCTAACCCCGGCAAAGCTTCTCATGTAAGATAGCCCCACAGTGACCCCGACACCCTTGGCAGTCGGTGCCCAACCTATCAGCCTAGCCTATCGATCACGCGCTAGTGACCGACACCTATATTGTCTCATTCGCAAGCGTGCGAAGGAAGGCTCCGTCTCCTTTTTCTATAAAAAGGGCACGCTAACCTCAACACAGCACAGAACACCCTCTTTCCCAGACCGAGCTATAATGCCTGGCCCCGTCGTACACAATGAAACCATGGCAAACAACCTAGGAGGTTTTGTGACCGTGCTCGCAAACCTCACCCGCCGTGCCTTTGCATTAGAAGAGCCCCCAGAATATGTTGTGTACCAAGGGCCCATGAGCAGTGAGAGCCGTCAATTCTAGGCCACTGTGCACGTCTACGGTAGGGGTCTATCGCCAGAACGCCCCTACAGGTTCACTGGAAGGACAACTTCCTTTGAGCCACAAGCCATCCAGCTAGCTGCTCGAGAGGCTATAGTTCAACTCCGGCACTTGTCGCCCAGAGTTAACTGTCGCTCGTTCTACTTCTACCCCAGCCGTGACGGGTATGGTAGGCCACCCCAGGTTGCCAACGTAGATCACGAGACGGATCCTGCACTATTGCATCTGGTGCGCTATGTAAGTGCACTAGAGGAACTGTTCGGTCAAATCACCCTTGATCTGATCGCAGCTCGTGGAGAACTGGTTCGCCGAGCCCTGGTGAGAAGAGAAGATGAGCCCGACGCCGACAACCCAGTCGTGCTGTTCGGACAACTGATCGAGTCCCTGAGGACAGCCCCAGCCATCGACCAAAATACTTTGATGTCCCCAGAAGTGCTTCGTCGCCTTTTGGGAACACGCTCCAACGGGATTGTGGCCAACAACCCCCGCGAGGGTCACCATCGCTACCCCGACTCTGCAGCCCCTCAACCCCCTCTAGCTAACCTCGACGGTGAAACCCGTGCAGAAGCCTCGACGTCCACAAGGCATGCCCGCCTAGATATGAACGAAGTAGACTAAGTCGCTCGAGTAGTACCGAGTCTTAGTATGTCCACGCCCTGTAACTGTGTGATCCTATATTGCCGTAATTTAATGCTATTTGCTTGTGCGCCCCTATTTTAAATAGTAGCCATGCCTAAGTATGTTGGTGTATGATTGCATTTTTAATTCCGGGCGTAGCTACCAAAAACCAACCCCGGCGACACCCACAGTAATATTTTCAAACCAGCCCTTAGCAAATCTCGAGGACGAGATTTTTCTTAAGGGGGGTAGTGTTGTAACACCCCAAAAATTTAACCATATTTTGTTTCTTAAAATTTTGCCAGGAAATTAAATTTTTATTTTCTAGATTTATCTTTTGATTTCAGAACCTCTCTTTTCTTTGATATTGTGAAGTTTTTACCCCAAGTGAAAACTTTCCAAAAATATTATTGGACTTGTATACCCTCTCAAGAAAACATTTCTTTTATCAGTGGATTTATTTGCATAATTGTTTTTCCCTGAGCTTTATTCTTTTTAAAAAATGACTTTTATAAGCTTTAGAGCCCCTTTTGCACTACAACCATTTGATAAATGCATTTAAAATTTTCACCAAAATTTGGGGATGTCATGTGATGTTTCCACATCACTTTTGTGCAAAAATATCTTTTGGTCATTGGAGATTTTGAGCTCCACACCAAATTTTCAAATCTGATCCAGTTGGTAATTTTGCACTACAACCTATTTAAATATTTCTTTAAAAATTCTTCCAAGTGTTTGGAGATGTCAGTAGATCCACATAATTCAACTTTATGCAAAAACCCATGAGTGTTCTTTGAAAAATTTGAGCAAATCATCCTCTTTTGCTCTCTGGTCCAGTTTGGCATTTTCTACTGCAACTCTATTTTTGTTTGCTCAGTTGCCCATGATTCTTTTTCCTAGTTATAGTCCACCCTGCAAAACCCTTAAGTCCAGGAGAGTGGACCCATTGGAGTAATTTTGGTCCATGCAAAGACAGCCTTTAGTTTCTGTCCAGATTTGGTTTTCTAAAAACTTGCACTAACAAGTTTTTGTTTTTGACAAACTAACCTTGCCACCCTCTTTATCATCCAAAGAGACTATGATCTGGAGTTTTTGGCCACCCCAAGAGTTGCCTAGATGCCCTTGGCATTCTGTCAAACACCTTGAGTGCATGAACAGAATTGGCATGAGCCCTAGTTTGCATTTTGAACCTGCTTGTTTTGCCAAACCAGCATGTCCACTAAGTCCCTAGATTACTCTAACCTAGACCTGTTAAACCCCAGCTCCACCCAAGCCTCCTGGCATGCCTTGGCATTTTGCCGAACGCCTGGCGTGCGTGCTCTAGGCGCGGCCAGAGCGCGCGTTTTGCACGTGCGTGCGCCTGAGTCGCCGCGTCCCACTGTTGGGGAACGTAGTAATTTCAAAAAAATTCCTACGCACACGCAAGATCATGGTGATGCATAGCAACGAGAGGGGAGAGTGTTGTCCACGTACCTCGTAGACCGACAGCGGAAGCGTTATCACAACGCGGTTGATGTAGTCGTACGTCTTCACGATCCGACTGATCAAGTACCGAACGTACGACACCTCCAAGTTCTACACACGTTCAGCTCGATGACGTCCCTCGAACTCCGATCCAGCTGAGTGTTGAGGGAGAGTTTTGTCAGCACGACGGCGTGGTGACGATGATGATGTTCCACCGAAGCAGGGCTTCGCCTAAGCTCCGCGACGGTATTATTGAGGTGTAATCTGGTGGAGGGGGGCACCGCACACGGCTAAAATATCGTATATCAAAAAGTGTGTTCTTAGGTGCCCCCCTGCCCCCGTATATAAAGGAGCAAGGGAGGAGGAGGCCGGCCCTAGGAGGGGGCGCACCAAGTGTGGAGTCCTACTAGGACTCCCTAGTCCTAGTAGGATTCCACCTCCCATATGGAGTAGGAAAAGAGGAGGGGAAAAAGAGAAGGAAGGAAGGGGGCGCCCCCCTTCCCTAGTCCAATTCGGACCAGACCAAGGGGAGGGGTGCGGCCACCCTTGAGGCCCTTTTCCTTCTTTCCCGTATGGCCCAATAAGGCCCAATACGTATTCCCGTAACTCTCCGGTACTCCGAAAAATACCCGAATCACTCGGAACCTTTCCGAAGTCTGAATATAGTCGTCCAATATATCGATATTTACGTCTCGACCATTTCGAGACTCCTCGTCATGTCCCCGGTCTCATTCGGGACTCCGAACTCCTTCGGTACATTAACATACATAAACTCATAATAAAACTGTCATCATAACTTTAAGCGTGCGGACCCTTTGGGTTCGAGAACTATGTAGACATGACCGAGACACCTCTCCAGTCAATAACCAATAGCGGGACCTGGATGCCCATATTGGCTCCCACATATTCTACGAAGATCTTTATCGGTTAGACCGCATAACAACATACGTTGTTCCCTTTGTCATCGGTATGTTACTTGCCCGAGATTCGATCGTCGGTATCTCGATACCTAGTTCAATCTCGTTACCGGCAAGTCTCTTTACTCGTTCCGTAATACATCATCCCGCAACTAACTCATTAGTAACAATGCTTGCAAGGCTTATAGTGATGTGCATTACCGAGTGGGCCCAGAGATACCTCTCCGACAATCGGAGTGACAAATCCTAATCTCGAAATACGCCAACCCAACAAGTACCTTTGGAGACACCTGTAGAGCACCTTTATAATCACCCATTTACGTTGTGACGTTTGGTAGCACACAAAGTGTTCCTCTGGTAAACGGGAGTTGCATAATCTCATAGTCATAGGAACATGTATAAGTCATGAAGAAAGCAATAGCAACATACTAAACGATCGGGTGCTAAGCTAACGGAATGGGTCAAGTCAATCACGTCATTCTCCTAATGAGGTGATCTCGTTAATCAAATGACAACTCATGTCTATGGCTAGGAAACATAACCATCTTTGATTAACGAGCTAGTCAAGTAGAGGCATACTAGTGACACTATGTTTGTCTATGTACTCACACATGTATTATGTTTCCGGTTAATACAATTCTAGCATGAATAATAAACATTTATCATGATATAAGGAAATATATAATACTTTATTATTGCCTCTAGGGCATATTTCCTTCAGTCTCCCACTTGCACTAGAGTCAATAATGTAGTTCACATCACCATGTGATTTCACATCAATAATTCACATCACCATGTGATTAACACCCATAGTTCACATCTCTATGTGACCAACACTCAAAGGGTTTACTAGAGTCAATAATCTAGTTCACATCGCTATGTGATTAACACCCAAAGTGTACTAAGGTGTGATCATGTTTTGATTGTGAGATAATTTTAGTCAACGGGTCTGTCACATTCAGATCCGTAAGGATTTTGCAAATTCCTATGTCTACAATGCTCTGCACGGAGCTACTCTAGCTAATTGCTCCCACTTTCAATATGTATCTAGACCGAGACTTAGAGCCATCTAGATTTAGTGTCAAAACTTGCATCGACGTAACCCTTTACGACGAACCTTTTGTCACTTCCATAATCGAGAAACATTTCCTTATTCCACTAAGGATAAATTTTGACCACTGTCCAGTGATCTACTCCTAGATCACTACTGTACTCCCTTGCCAAAATCAGTGTAGAGTATACAATAGATCTGGTACACAGCATGGCATACTTTATAGAACCTATGGCCAAGGCATAGGGAATGACTTTCATTCTTTTTCTATCTTCTGCCGTGGTCGGGCATTGAGTCTTACTCAATTTCACACCTTGTAACACAGGCAAGAAACTCTTTCTTTGACTGTTCCATTTTGAACCACTTCAAAATCTTGTTAAGGTATGTACTCATTGAAAAGACTTATCAAGCGTCTTCATCTATCTCTATAGATCTTGATGCTCAATATGTAAGCAGCTTCACCGAGGTCTTTCTTTGAAAAAACTCCTTTCAAACACTCCTTTATGCTTTGCAGAATAATTCTACATTATTTCCGATCAACAATATGTCATTCACATATACTTATCAGAAATGCCGTAGTGCTCCCACTCACTTTCTTGTAAATACAGGCTTCACCGCAAGTCTGTATAAAACTATATCCTTTGATCAACTTATAAAAGTGTATATTCCAACTCCGAGATGCTTGCACTAGTCCATAGATGGGTCGCTGGAGCTTGCATATTTTGTTAGCACCTTTAGGATTGACAAAACCTCCTGGTTGCATCATATACAATTTTTCTTTAATAAATCCATTAAGGAATGCAGTTTTGTTTATCCATTTGCCATATTTCATAAAATGTGGCAATTGCTAACATGATTCAGACAGACTTAAGCATAGATATTAGTGAGAAACTCTCATCGTAGTCAACATCTTGAACTTGTCGAAAACCTTTTTGCGACAATTCTAGCTTTGTAGATAGTGATACTACTATCAGCGTCCGTCTTCCTCTTGACGATCCATTTATTCTCAATTGCTTGCCGATCATCGGGCAAGTCAACCAAAGTCCACACTTTGTTCTCATACATGGATCTCATCTCAGATTTCATGGCCTCAAGCCATTTTGCGGAATTTGGGCTCACCATTGCTTCTTCATAGTTCGTAGGTGTGTCATGGTCTAGTAACATAACCTCCAGAACAGGATTACCATACCACTCTGGTGCGGATCTTACTCTGGTTGACCTACAAGGTTTAGTAACAACTTGATCTGAAGTTTCATGATCATCATCATTAACTTCCTCACTCATTGGTATAGACGTCACAGGAACCGTTTCTTGTGATGAACTATTTTCCAATAAGGGAGCAGGTACAGTTACCTTATCAAGTTCTACTTTCCTCTCCGCTCACTTCTTTCGAGAGAAACTCCTTCTCTAGAAAGGATCCATACTAAGCAACGAATGTCTTGCCTTCGGATCTGTGATAAAAGGTGTACCCAACTGTCTCCTTTGGGTATCCTATGAAGACACATTTCTCTGATTTGGGTTTGAGCTTATCAGGATGAAACTTTTTCACATAAGCATTGCAACCCCAAACTTTAAGAAACGACGACTTTGGTTTCTTGCCAAACCACAGTTCATAAGGCGTCGTATCAACGGATTTTGATGGTGCCCTATTTAAAGTGAATGTAGCTGTCTCTAATGCATAACCCCAAAACGATAGTAGTAGATCGGTAAGAAACATCATATATTGCACCATATCTAATAAAGTACGGTTACGATGTTCGGACACACCATTACACTGTGGTGTTCTAGGTGGTGTGAGTAGTGAAACAATTTCACATTGTTTTAACTGAAGGCCAAACTCGTAACTCAAATACTCTTCTCCACGATCAGATCGTAGAAACTTTATTTTCTTGTTACGATGATTTTCCGCTTCACTCTGAAATTATATGAACTTTTCAAATGTTTCAGACTTCTGTTTCATTAAGTAGATATATGTGATGCCCAGATAATTAAGCTAGAGTGATCCCCTGCTAATGATGCCATGTCACCGCGGTTACTGTTGATAAACTCTCGATAGTTCAGAACTGAAACAAATTCAAAATTTAAATAAAGGCAAACAATAAAAGTTTTCAAATATTAAAACTAAAATGTTCAGAGTGAACCAAATATTGCATAGGTAATTAGGGTGGAGAAACCACACTTTTATAAAATGTTTAAATACTCTAAAATGAATAAAACAGTAGCAAATACAATTATTTAAATGCTTTAAAAATAATAAACATTTTCAAAACTAAGTTGTTATAAGTATTCAACTATTGTGGCAGTGGCATAATTTGTAAAATCTATTTAGGTGTCACTTTGGTAATTTACTAAAACAAAATAAAAGAGAAACTAGAAATAAAACAGAAAAGAAAAATAAATAAAAAGTAAAAAGAAAGCAAAAGAAAAGGCCCTTTCCCCCCCCCACTGGACCCGTGGCCCAGACTGGGCCGCACCCCCGACCCCGGCCCAAACTGGGCCGCCACCTCCGAACCCCGGCCCAGCCCACCTCTCCCCCCCCCCCGCGTCCCCTTCCCTGTTCCCCCGACCGGGGTCGGAACAGGGGCGCGCTCCTGCCCGACCACCTCGCCGGCACCGACGACGGGGAGGATAAGGATGCCGCACCCGCGCCTCCTCGGGTTCTCCTCCCCACTCGGCCCCTGCCAGATCTCCCCCTCCCATCAGATCCACCTCACCTCTCCCCTCTCCTCACGCTCGATCCCGACCTCGGTCGCTCGAGCTCGTTGCCGCTGCTCGCCGTCGACGCGGCCACCGACCCTCCATCACCTCGCAGACATGCTCAATAGCCCCGCCGTCGTCCCCTACGCCTCCTGCCACCTCGGGCTGGAACTCGAAGCCCCTGCAGTGACCACGGCGACCTCGTCCCCCTCCTCTGCTCCGTTGTCGCCATCGCCGGAATCCGCGCTGCCCCGAGCACATCAAGTCTTCCCCGGGCCGTCTCTGCAACGGCCGTGAGCCCCTGAACCTCCTCCTCCTCCCCTCCTAGCTTACCGCATCCCGTAGCTCGCTCCCCCGTCGCGCTCACCCTCCCGCCGCCGCGGTCGAGCTCACCGTCGCGGGCACCGCAAGCGTGGCTCGTGTCCGACCGCGTCGTCGTTCTCAGCACGTCTCCAGGGCCCCAACGCACCTATCCCTGTCCCCGGCTGTGCCTCTCCTCGCCATAGCCGCCCGTGCCCGAGCTCCGGCATCCGCCTCGGTGCTCGCCGCCGTCAGCTTTGGCGGACTCCGGCGACGCCACCGGTCCTAGTAGACGCGGCATCGTCTCCCCGTTCGAACGCAACAGCCCGCGTCAAATTTGGTGGCCTGTAGCCAAATCCCGCGGCCTCCCGTGCGCCGCCGTCGCGTTTGTGGCCGCCGGATGAAAATGCTGACGTCATGCTGACGTCATATCCCTTTTTCTGTTAATTAAATAATTCCAGAAATTCAAATAACTTTGAAAATTCATATCTTTTAAACCGTAACTCGGATGAAAATGTTTTCTATATGAAGGTTGCTCAGAACGACGAGACGAATCCAAATACGCAGTCCGTTCGTCCACCACACCTCCCTAACCTATCGAACTAGCAACTTTCCCCCTCCGGTCCGTCTGTCCGAAAACGCGAAACATCGGGAATACCTCCCGGATGTCCCCCCCCCTTCACCGGTACCACCTACTGTCGCGTTAGGACACCCCTAGCACCGCTCATTGTCATGTCACGCATCGTCATGCTTATGTTTGCATTGTATTTACTGTTTCCTCCCCCTCTTCTCTCCGGTAGACTACGAGACCGACACTGCTGCTGCCCAGTTCGACTACGGAGTCGACGACCCCTCCTACTTGCCAGAGCAACCAAGCAAGCCCCCCCTTGATCACCAGATATCGCCTACTCTTCTCTATACTGCTTGCATTAGAGTAGTGTAGCATGTTACTGCTTTCCGATAATCCTATTCTGTTGCATAGCCTGTCATTGTTGCTACAGCTGTTACCCTTACCTGCTATCCTACTGCTTAGTATAGGATGCTAGTGTCCATCAGTGGCCCTACACTCTTGTCCGTCTGCCATGCTATACTACTGGGCCGTGATCACTTTGGGAGGTGATCACGGGTATATGCTATATACATTTATACATGACACATGTGGTGGCTAAAGCCGGGTCGGCTCGTTGAGTACCCGCAGGTGATTCTGATGAGGGGGCTGAAGGGACAGGTGGCTCCACCCTGGTATAGGTGGGCCTGGGTTCCTGACGGCCCCCGACTGTTACTTTGTGGCGGAGCGACAGGGCAGGTTGAGACCACCCAGGAGAGAGGTGGGCCTGGCCCTGGTCGGCGTTCGCTGATAAACAACACGCTTAACGAGTTCTGGGTATTTGATCTGAGTCTGGCCATTTGGTCTATACGCACTAACCATCTACGTGGGAGTAGTTATGGGTATCCCGTCGTCGTGGTATCAGCCGAAGCTCTTTTGACGTCAGCAACTGAGTGGCGCGCGCCGGATTGGACTGGAACGCCTCTAGGCTAGGTCTGCTTCCGGCCGCGTACGCAACGTGCAGGTGTGCATAGGGCGATGGGCCCAGACCCCTGCGCGCATAGGGTTAGACCGGCGTGCTGACCGCTCTGTTGTTCTTAGGTGGGGCTGCGACGCGTTGATCTTA
Organism: Triticum aestivum; assembly: GCF_018294505.1. Lineage (NCBI taxonomy): Eukaryota > Viridiplantae > Streptophyta > Magnoliopsida > Poales > Poaceae > Triticum > Triticum aestivum. Next base: position 497,028,739 of record NC_057799.1, read on the forward strand.
CGAGGCCGGGCATGACCCAGGAAAGTGTGTCCGGCCAAATGGGATCGAGCGTGTTGGGTTATGTGGTGCACCCCTGTAGGGAAGTTTATCTATTCGAATAGCCGTGTCCCTCGGTAAAAGGACGACCCGGAGTTGTACCTTGACCTTATGACAACTAGAACTGGATACTTAATAAAACACACCCTTCCAAGTGTCAGATATAACCCGGTGATCGCTCTCTAACAGGGTGACGAGGAGGGGATCGCCGGGTAGGATTATGCTATGCGATGCTACTTGGAGGACTTCAATCTACTCTCTCCTACATGCTGCAAGATGGAGATGGCCAGAAGCGTAGTCTTCGACGGGACTAGCTATCCCCCTCTTATTCTGGCATTCTGCAGTTCAGTCCATTGATATGCCCCTTTACACATATACCCATGCATATGTAGTGTAGCTCCTTGCTTGCGAGTACTTTGGATGAGTACTCACGGTTGCTTCTCTCCCTCTTTCCCCCTTCCTATCTATCTGATTGTCGCAACCAGATATTGGAGTCCAGGAGCCAGACGCCACCGTCGACAACGACACCTACGACACTGGAGGTGCCTACTACTACGTGCAGGCCGCTGACGACGACCAGGAGTAGTTAGGAGGCCCCAGGCAGGAGGCCTTGCCTTTTCGATCGTTGCTACTTTTGTGCTAGCCTTCTTAAGGCAAACTTGTTTAACTTATGTCTGTACTCAGATATTGTTGCTTCCGCTGACTCGTCTATGATCGAGCACTTGTATTCGAGCCCTCGAGGCCCCTGGCTTGTTGATGCTTGTATGACTTATTTATGTTTTAGAGTTGTGCTGTGATATCTTCCCGTGAGTCCCTGATCTTGATCGTACACATTTGCGTGCATGATTAGTGTACGGTCAAATCGGGGGCGTCACAAGTTGGTATCAGAGCCAACTGCCTGTAGGAATCCCCCTTTCCAACTCCTTGGCCGAGGTCGAGTCTAGTCATTGAAAAACTTTTACTAACATGGTTGTGTGTCTTACGGGCCCACGTTGCCATTGGGTGGTACTAGGATCTTTTACTCCTTGTCTATACTCTGGGACTCTGATCTCTTTTCTACTCGGGTTAAATGAATTTTGCTAAATCTAACATTAGGATCTCGTTATCACTTTCACCCGGAGAGCCCCTTATTACTGATGATCGTCTGTTGCACGTGAAGACCCTGAAGATACTCTCCGCTGATAACCCGAGAACTTGTGTTCATCGCTTTTGCAATTCCCTTTCATCGATAAACTCCTATGGATAACCACGTATACTCGCCATTCATACAATGTTTCCCAGATGATCTTGATATTACAAGATACCCCGAAATTCTCTCTGTTGTTCCGAGAATCCTTTGAGCTTACTACCTTGCTGTTCATTGTCACCTGAATACCCCTACGGATAATCCTTGCACTTACCGAGTATCCGCTCATCCCCAGTTGATTCAAGTATTTCACAAAAGTGTTCAAAATATCATTCGATCTTCCGAAAATCTTCAGGAGCCTGTTGCTCTTGAAATTCTTGCTTACTAGCAATATGGTTAATCCCATAAGTCTATAATCTTATTGGCATCTTTTGTCATTATCATTTTGAGTCCATTGATTCAATTTGTTGCGAATGCTCGCAATCCTCAATCATATCCTAGAATTCATCCTTCCGGCTCAGACGTCATTTTAAACGTGAGCTGGATCTCGACCTATCAAATTGCCATTGATTGTATCCCTAAACCTACTCAATTTATCCATCCTTGATCAGAGCGTTGCTTCTGGCCCCCTGATTTGGAAATCATAATTCTTTTGTGTTTGAACTTTGAGTTAGTCAGTTGTTTCTATAATCGGATCTCCTTGCATTCTTTCTTCCTCTGGTTGAGTACTGATGCTCACATCAGATCCCTTGGGGACCACCAGACCCTTTTGTCGGATTTTATCCGACAATGTCCTCCATATTAAATAAGCTTGTGAGCTTTTCCTCGGATACATGATGCCTTTGGTAAATTGTATCCTCTGCTTTGTGAACCATGCCCTACTTTCGAGCTTGTATTATTTACTCCGAAGTTTGTGGTATATGTTCCTAAGATGCCCTGATGGGTTGAACCTATGCCTTCCTTAATATGTGTGAACTCAGAAGTTTTCACGAGTCATACTCATCTGGTATTTCACCAGGTATAACTTTCAACACTAATGCCTTTACCAAAGCGAGGAGTGAATGGAAGGTTATACATTGAAGAAGTGGGAGTCGACCTTGAACCTTGCGTTCATGCCCATGGACACGATGTATAACTTATCATGGAAGCTTCTCTTAAAATAATTGTCCCCTTGTAATAAGTTCATCTGGTATCCGTGGACGTCGTTCCGACCATGTTCTCCTTTAAATACCATTTCTCGTACAAGTTTAAGCACTTGTCTTCTGTAAGAGAAATACCCCAGTCCAACCTCTACTTTGGTTTGTCGTCGAGTATTACCCCCCTGGTATCTCAAGATTATCACGGAACTGCATAACTTCTTATGAGTTCTGCATCAAGTGCTACATTCTCACTGATTCCAATTTTTCACGGGCTTCGAGTTTTAAAACACTCAAAACCACCGATAACTGAATCGAGTCCGCACTGCGATTAAACAACTCTTAGTAATCTTCTTTACTTATGAGTTTGTACCCGATCACGTCATTCCTAGCCTGATTGGCTACATCATTATCGTGCCGATTTTAACTGTGCTACCTGGTCTTTATTCCCGGAGCACCACTTTCGACGATGAGCTAAGCTTACGTTGATTTTCCTCGTCATATCATTTCGCCTTGAACAGCAAGCTTGATTTCGAGTTTGTGTCGTACCCCTGGTTCCAATAACTTTTCGCTTCATCGTTCTTTTGACTTGATGTCATCGCCGATCGATTACCTCTTCATAAATTCTCGCTACAAATGTGTCGTGAACATCATCAACATTCTGAGCTCCTCCAGGATATCAACTAAATTCATGATGAGAAATACCATCCTTGCCCCTCGATGATTTGTGTTATCATCGGCAACATTCTTGCTTTCCCTTCAATACAAACTTGTTCATGTTTTGTGTAGTACCTTGAGATCCTTGTTATCCAACTTATGTTATGTTCTACCTTGGAGTATTGCTATCTTTTATGTCAAGGATATTGTGAGAATTTCTCCACCTCTTGAGAATTCTTGATATAGTAATACTTCTCGCCATCTCCATTTGCTTTCTGATCCCCGTGTGGTTTCTAACCTGAATACCGACAAATGAACTAGGATGCGTGAATTCAAAACTTCTAGCAATCCTATTGCTTTGGAGCTAATGGTCGATAGTTCATGCTTAGACTATTGGTTATCGAATCACCGTTCCGACATTGTTTGTGCTACCTAACCCATATTTCGGGTGCACATTTCAACCAATGTTTAACTGTGTATGTTTTCCTCGAGCATACATCATTAAGTCATTCGATCTAGCTAATGTTATCTCCTGGTTCACATAGTGATGGAAATCCATCTTTTGGGAATCTCAATGGAGTGTCGCTGAGTCAATCAGTCACCTCCTCACCTCTCCTTGATGTAATGATGAACCCTTGTCCGGAACTCGCTTCCATAGTTCATCTCCCAAGAATCTCCGATGTCGTTTCGACAATTTGTGTTGCACCTTTCTTGTCAGGCATCCTGAGTCTGAGTTACCCTGACACCAATCAGATCTGAATCTCGGTCAGATATGATGGTTGGAACATATTTCCAAGAGTTATAACATTGGCCTATTTATGACCCGGTAAGGTGATGATACCCAACACACCTGGCGGGAGGACCTATTGTTATAAGCTTTCCTTTCAGAAAGGTTATCTATTCTTCCATGAGGAAATTGTAAGACTTATTCTATAAGTTGTTCCTGATGGATCCTTTTTGTTTCCAAATTCTGATCTTCACCTGTTGACCATGTCAATGCTATCTCAAAGCATGTCTATGGTACTCCGATTTTCAACAGGAACATTTGAAGCCCAATGCTAAATGTTTCCTGCTCAATTATCCAAACACCATTGTATGGGTAATGTCATGAAATTTTCTCTCCCGTACCTAAAGAGTTTTCTACATTATATCATGTCATGGATATCATGCTCTGCTTGTCCTTGGAAAGGATATAACCTTGAAATATGTGTTTAAACACATTTTCCTTTCCATTCTTCTGTTTAATCCGATAATCTTATTTTCCTTTCCATTGTTTGGTTTAACCTTTCTGGTGGACTATATGATCTAAGCAGTAATATTCTCCTGCTTATGTAAACACCTCGGTGTACAACTCTGTCAGTAAGACCCTGTTATTATTGTTGGTGACATTTCGGTAACCACCAATGGACGAGAACTTTGCCTAATGGTCCGCCCCATTTCAACGAGCAGGAAAATGGTTCTCTTCGTCCCTCGCCCTTGGTACCGACGATGTTGCTGACATATAACTGACAGGCTACCCTCTGCCATGCCTTGCTATCATGATCGTGCAAGATGTCACCGCCCTTCCTACTTTTAACCCACATGGTGGGCCCATAACCCACAGTTCCACAGGATCGAAACCTGACTCTTATGTACACCCCCTGTTTCCAAGGTTGTTCCTCGCACCTGGCCTCGTATGTAATTCACGAGCCACCTTCAGGTCTGATATCGGACACAATACTTATTCCCGTTGCTTTGACCCTTTCACGCCCTATAACAGGCATCGAACGATTGCCTGCCTGCTCGAAACTTCCCAGGTTACCTCCTTACTTTGCTCTCGATATTTTCTTAAGTTTCGATTCGAGGGTTACCTTTCGCCACCTTCCTCGATGCTGTCGACCCGATAGACAACCTTGTCGAGGTCCGTTCTCCCAGAATGCCCACCCCTTATTCTTTCGTAAGTACGATGGAGTTCCTGAAGAAAGGACGCCGACTTCATCATGATGACCGAAGCAGAGAAATGAAGACATCAATGTATTGGACCAGCCTCTTCCAGAAGTGCAAGTCAGGATGAGAAGACCCGCTAGATTCGTTACCAAACCTTCCCCCCTTACTCCCCTCTTAAATCTCGGGACGAGATTTCTTGTAGTGGAGGAGAATTGTGACGCCCAGATAATTAAGCTACAGTGATCCCCTGCTAATGATGCCATGTCACCGCGGTTACTGTTGATAAACTCTCGATAGTTCAGAACTGAAACAAATTCAAAATTTAAATAAAGGCAAACAATAAAAGTTTTCAAATATTAAAACTAAAATGTTCGGAGTGAACCAAATATTGCATGGGTAATTAGGGTGGAGAAACCACACTTTTATAAAATGTTTAAATACTCTAAAATGAATAAAACAGTAGCAAATACAATTATTTAAATGCTTTAAAAATAATAAACATTTTCAAAACTAAGTTGTTATAAGTATTAAACTATTGTGGCAGTGGCATAATTTGTAAAATCTATTTAGGTGTCACTTTGGTAATTTACTAAAACAAAATAAAAGAGAAACTAGAAATAAAACAGAAAAGAAAAATAAATAAAAAGTAAAAAGAAAGCAAAAGAAAAGGCCCTTCCCCCCCCACTGGACCCGTGGCCCAGACTGGGCCGCACCCCCGACCCCGGCCCAAACTGGGCCGCCACCTCCGAACCCCCGGCCCAGCCCACCTCTCCCCCCCGCGTCCCCTTCCCTGTTCCCCCGACCGGGGTCGGAACAGGGGCGCGCTCCCGCCCGACCACCTCGCCGGCACCGACGACGGGGAGGATAAGGATGCCGCACCCGCGCCTCCTCGGGTTCTCCTCCCCACTCGCCCCCTGCCAGATCTCCCCCTCCCATCAGGTCCACCTCACCTCTCCCCTCTCCTCACGCTCGATCCCGACCTCGGTCGCTCGAGCTCGTCGCCGCTGCTCGCCGTCGACGCGGCCACCGACCCTCCATCACCTCGCAGACGTGCTCAATAGCCCCGCCGTCGTCCCCTACGCCTCCTCCCACCTCGGGCTGGAACTCGAAGCCCCTGCAGCGACCACGGCGACCTCGTCCCCCTCCTCTGCTCCGTTGTCGCCATCGCCGGAATCCGCGCTGCCCCGAGCACATCAAGTCTTCCCTGGGCTGTCTCTGCAATGGCCGTGAGCCCCTGAACCTCCTCCTCCTCCCCTCCTAGCTCACCGCATCCCGTAGCTCGCTCCCCCGTCGCGCTCACCCTCCCGCCGCCGCGGTCGAGCTCACCGTCGCGGCCACCGCAAGCGTGGCTCGCGTCCGACCGCGTCGTCGTTCTCAGCACGTCTCCAGGGCCCCAACGCACCTATCCCTGTCCCCGGCTGTGCCTCTCCTCGGCATAGCCGCCCGTGCCCGAGCTCCGGCATCCGCCTCGGTGCTCGCCGCCGTCAGCTTTGGCGAACTCCGGCGACGCCACCGGTCCTAGTAGACGCGGCATCGTCTCCCCGTTCGAACGCAACAGCCCGCGTCAAATTTGGTGGCCTGTAGCCAAATCCCGCGGCCTCCCGTGCGCCGCCGTCGCGTTTGTGGCCGCCGGCGGCTGAACGCCGACGCCGCTGACGTGGCTGGCCCTGGGGCCATCCCTGGGTCGCTGCAGGTGGGTCCCGAGGGCCCCGTTGACTGGGTCCACCCAGTCAACGTGTTGACTGGGCAGGCCCAGCCACTGACATGCGGGCCCCGCCACAAAAATAGAAAAGGAAAAGAAAAAGAAAAATGTTTTATAAATAAAAATATTTAATTAATCTAATCACTCGCTGACAGGTGGGCCCAGTAGTTAATTAACTAAAAGTTAGTTAGTTTAATCTTCTGTTAACCCACTGTCTATGACAGGTGGGTCCCCCGTGTCAGTTTTGACCAGTCAACCCGGACTGTTGACCGCTGACGTCACTCCTACGTCATGCTGACGTCATATCCCTTTTTCTGTTAATTAAATAATTCCAGAAATTCAAATAACTTTGAAAATTCATATCTTTTAAACCGTAACTCGGATGAAAATGTTTTCTATATGAAGGTTGCTCAGAACGACGAGACGAATCCAAATACGCAGTCCGTTCGTCCACCACACCTCCCTAACCTATCGAACTAGCAACTTTCCCCCTCCGGTCCGTCTGTCCGAAAACGCGAAACATCGGGAATACCTCCCGGATGTCCCCCCCCCTTCACCGGTACCACCTACTGTCGCGTTAGGACACCCCTAGCACCGCTCATTGTCATGTCACGCATCGTCATGCTTATGTTTGCATTGTATTTACTGTTTCCTCCCCCTCTTCTCTCCGGTAGACTACGAGACCGACACTGCTGCTGCCCAGTTCGACTACGGAGTCGACGACCCCTCCTACTTGCCAGAGCAACCAGGCAAGCCCCCCCCCTTGATCACCAGATATCGCCTACTCTTCTCTATACTGCTTGCATTAGAGTAGTGTAGCATGTTACTGCTTTTCGATAATCCTATTCTGTTGCATAGCCTGTCATTGTTGCTACAGCTGTTACCCTTACCTGCTATCCTACTGCTTAGTAGAGGATGCTAGTGTCCATCAGTGGCCCTACACTCTTGTCCGTCTGACATGCTATACTACTGGGCCGTGATCACTTTGGGAGGTGATCACGGGTATATGCTATATACATTTATACATGACACATGTGGTGGCTAAAGCCGGGTCGGCTCGTTGAGTACCCGCAGGTGATTCTGATGAGGGGGCTGAAAGGACAGGTGGCTCCACCCCGGTAGAGGTGGGCCTGGGTTCCTGACGGCCCCCGACTGTTACTTTGTGGCGGAGCGACAGGGCAGGTTGAGACCACCCAGGAGAGAGGTGGGCCTGGCCCTGGTCGGCGTTCGCTGATAAACAACATGCTTAACGAGTTCTGGGTATTTGATCTGAGTCTGACCATTTGGTCTATACGCACTAACCATCTACGTGGGAGTAGTTATGGGTATCCCGACGTCATGGTATCAGCCGAAGCTCTTTTGACGTCAGCAACTGAGTGGCGCGCGCCGGATTGGACTGGAACGCCTCTAGGCTAGGTCTGCTTCCGGCCGCGTACGCAACGTGCAGGTGTGCATAGGGCGATGGGCCCAGACCCCTGCGCGCATAGGGTTAGACCGGCGTGCTGACCGCTTTGTTGTGCTTAGGTGGGGCTGCGACGCGTTGATCTTACGAGGCCGGGCATGACCCAGGAAAGTGTGTCCGGCCAAATGGGATCGAGCGTGCTGGGTTATGTGGTGCACCCCTGCAGGGAAGTTTATCTATTCGAATAGCCGTGTCCCTCGGTAAAAGGACGACCCGGAGTTGTACCTTGACCTTATGACAACTAGAACTGGATACTTAATAAAACACACCCTTCCAAGTGTCAGATATAACCCGGTGATCGCTCTCTAACAGGGTGACGAGGAGGGGATCGCCGGGTAGGATTATGCTATGCGATGCTACTTGGAGGACTTCAATCTACTCTCTCCTACATGCTGCAAGATGGAGATGGCCAGAAGCGTAGTCTTCGACAGGACTAGCTATCCCCCTCTTATTCTGGCATTCTGCAGTTCGGTCCATTGATATGCCCCTTTACACATATACCCATGCATATGTAGTGTAGCTCCTTGCTTGCGAGTACTTTGGATGAGTACTCACGGTTGCTTCTCTCCCTCTTTCCCCCCTTCCTATCTATCTGATTGTCGCAACCAGATATTGGAGTCCAGGAGCCAGACGCCACCGTCGACAACGACACCTACGACACTGGAGGTGCCTACTACTACGTGCAGGCCGCTGACGACGACCAGGAGTAGTTAGGAGGCCCCAGGCAGGAGGCCTTGCCTTTTCGATCGTTGCTACTTTTGTGCTAGCCTTCTTAAGGCAAACTTGTTTAACTTATGTCTGTACTCAGATATTGTTGCTTCCGCTGACTCGTCTATGATCGAGCACTTGTATTCGAGCCCTCGAGGCCCCTGGCTTGTATTATGATGCTTGTATGACTTATTTATGTTTTAGAGTTGTGCTGTGATATCTTCCCGTGAGTCCCTGATCTTGATCGTACACATTTGCGTGCATGATTAGTGTACGGTCAAATCGGGGGCGTCACAATATACCCATATCTGCTCAAATCATCTGTGAAGGTCAGAAAATAATGATACCTGCTACGAGCCTCAATATTCATCGGACCACATACATCTGTATGTATGATTTCCAACAAATCTGTTGCTCTCTCCATAGTTCTGGAGAACGGCATTTTAGTCATCTTGCCCATGAGGCACGGTTCGCAAGCATCAAGTGATTCATAATCAAGTGATTCCAAAATCCCATCAGTATGGAGTTTCTTCATGCACTTTACACCAATATGACCTAAACGGCAGTGCCACAAATAAGTTGCACTATCATTATTAACTTTGCATCTTTTGGCTTCATTATTATGAATATGTGTATCACTACGATCGAGATCCAACAAACCATTTTTGTTGGTGTGTATGACCATAAAAGGTTTTTATTCATGTAAACAGAACAACAATTGTTCTCTAACTTAAATGAATAACCGTATTGCAATAAACATGATCAAATCATATTCATGCTCAACGCAAACACTAAATAACATTTATTTAGTTTTAACACTAATCCCGAAAGTATAGGGAGTGTGCGATGATGATCATATCAATCTTGGAACTACTTCCAACACACATCGTCACCTCGCCTTTTATTAGTCTCTGTTTATTCTGCAACTCCCGTTTTTCGAGTTACTACTCTTTAGCAACTGAACCAGTATCAAATACTGAGGGGTTGCTATAAACACCAGTAAGTACACATCAATAACATGTATATCCAATATACCTTTGTTCACCTTGCCATCCTTCTTATCCACCAAATACTTGGGGCAGTTCCGCCTCCAGTGACCAGTCCCTTTGCAGTAGAAGCACTTAGTCTCAGGCTTAGGTACAGACTTGGGCTTCTTCACTTGAGTAGCAACTTGCTTGCCGTTCTTTTTGAAGTTCCCTTTCTTCCCTTTGCCCTTTTCTTGAAACTAGTGGTCTCGTCAACCATCAACACTTGATGTTTTTCTTGATTTCTACCTTCGTCGATTTCAGCATCACGAAGAGCTCGGGAATTACTTTCGTCATCCCTTGCATACTATAGTTCATCACGAAGTTCTACTAACTTGGTGATGGTGACTAGAGAATTCTGTCAATCACTATTTTATCTGGAAGATAAACTCCCACTTGATTCAAGCGATTGTAGTACCCAGACAATCGATTTCAGCATCACGAAGAGCTCGGGAATTACTTTCGTCATCCCTTGCATACTATAGTTCATCACGAAGTTCTACTAACTTGGTGATGGTGACTAGAGAATTCTGTCAATCACTATTTTATCTGGAAGATAAACTCCCACTTGATTCAAGCGATTGTAGTACCCAGACAATCTGAGCATATGCTCACTAGTTGAGCGATTCTCCTCCATCTTTTAGCTATAGAACTTGTTGGAGACTTCATATCTCTCAACTCGGGTATTTGCTTGAAATATTAACTTCAACTCCTGGAACATCTTATATGGTCCATGACGTTCAAAACGTCTTTGAAGTCCCGATTCTAAGCCGTTAAGCATGGTGCACTAAACTATCAAGTAGTCATCATATTGAGCTAGCCAAACGTTCATAACGTCTACATCTGCTCCTGCAATAGGTCTGTCACCTAGCGGTGCATCAAGGACATAATTTTTCTGTGCAGCAATGAGGATAATCCTCAGATCACAGATCCAATCCGCATCTTTGCTACTAACATCTTTCAACATAATTTTTCTCTAGGAACATATCAAAAATAAACACAGGGAAGCAACAATGCGAGCTATTGATCTACAACATAATTTGCAAAATACTATCAGGACTAAGTTCATGATAAATTTAAGTTCAATTAATCATATTACTTAAGAACTCCCACTTAGATAGATATCCCTCTAATCATCTAAGTGATTACGTGATCCAAATCAACTAAACCATGTCCGATCATCACGTGAGATGGAGTAGTTTCAATGGTGAACATCACTATGTTGATCATATCTACTATATGATTCACGCTCGACCTTTCGATCTCTGTGTTCCGAGGCCATATCTGTACATATGCTAGGCTCGTCAAGTTTAACCTGATATTCCGCGTGTGCAACTGTTTTGCACCCGTTGTATTTGAACGTAGAGCTTATCACACCCGATCATCAAGTGGTGTCTCAGTAAGAACTTTCGCAATGGTGCATACTCAGGGAGAACACTTTTATCTTGAAATTCTAGTGAGGGATCATCTTATAATGCTACCGTCAATCAAAGCAAGATAAGATGCATAAAGGATTAACATCACATGCAATCAATATAAGTGATATGATATGGCCATCATCATCTTGTGCTTGTGATCTCCATCCCCGAAGCACCGTGCTCGTGATCTCCATCTCCGAAGCACCGTCATGATCACCATCGTCACCGGCACGGCACCTTGATCTCCATCGTAGTATCGTTGTCGTCTCGCCAACTTATTGCTTTTACGACTATCGCTACCGCTTAGTGATAAAGTAAAACTATTACATGGCGATTGCATCTCATACAATAAAGCGACAACCATATGGCTCCTGCCAGTTGCCGATAACTCGGTTACAAAACATGATCATCTCATACAACACATTATATCACATCATGTTTTAGCATATCACATCACAACATGCCCTGCAAAAACAAGTTAGACGTCCTCTACTTTGTTGTTGCATGTTTTACGTGGCTGCTATGGGCTTAGCAAGAACCGTTCTTACCTACGCATCAAAACCACAATGATAATTTGTCAAGTTGGTGCTGTTTTAACCTTCGCAAGGACCGGGCGTAGCCACACTCGGTTCAACTAAAGTGAGAGAGACAGACACCCGCCAGTCACCTTTAAGCAACGAGTGCTCCGAACGGTGAAACAAGTCTCGCGTAAGCGTACGCGTAATGTCGGTCCGGGCTGCTTCATCTCACAATACCGCTGAACCAAAGTATGACATGCTGGTAACCAGTATGACTTATATCGCCCACAACTCACTTGTGTTCTACTCGTGCATAGCATCAACGCATAAAACCTGGCTCGGATGCCACTGTTGGGGAACGTAGTAATTTCAAAAAATTTCCTACGCACACGCAAGATCATGGTGATGCATAGCAACGAGAGGGGAGAGTGTTGTCCACGTACCCTCGTAGACCGACAGCGGAAGCGTTATCACAACGCGGTTGATGTAGTTGTACGTCTTCACGATCCGACCGATCAAGTACCGAACGTACGGCACCTCCAAGTTCTACACACGTTCAGCTCGATGACGTCCCTTGAACTCCGATCCAGCCGAATGTTGAGGGAGAGTTTCGTCAGCACGACGGCGTGGTGACGATGATGTTCCACCGACGCAGGGCTTCGCCTAAGCTCCGCGACGGTATTATCAAGGTGTAATCTGGTGGAGGGGGGCACCGCACACGGCTAAAATATCGTATATCAAAAAGTGTGTTCTTAGGTGCCCCCCTGCCCCCGTATATAAAGGAGCAAGGGAGGAGGAGGCCGGCCCTAGGAGGGGGCGCACCAAGTGTGGAGTCCCACTAGGACTCCCTAGTCCTAGTAGGATTCCACCTCCCATATGGAATAGGAAAAGAGGAAGGGAAAAAGAGAAGGAAGGAAGGGGGCGCCTCCCTTCCCTAGTCCAATTCGGACCAGACCAAGGGGAGGGGTGCGGCCACCCTTGAGGCCCTTTTCCTTCTTTCCCGTATGGCCCAATAAGGCCCAATACATATTCCCGTAACTCTCCGGTACACCGAAAAATATCCGAATCACTTGGAACCTTTCCGAAGTCCGAATATAGTCGTCCAATATATCGATATTTACGTCTCGACCATTTCGAGACTCCTCGTCATGTACCCGATCTCATTCGGGACTCCGAACTCCTTCGGTACATCAACATACATAAACTCATAATAAAACTGTCATCTTAACTTTAAGTGTGCGGACCCTTTGGGTTCGAGAACTATGTAGACATGACCGAGACACCTCTCCGGTCAATAACCAATAGCGGGACCTGGATGCCCATATTGGCTCCCACGTATTCTACGAACATCTTTATCGGTCAGACCGCATAACAACATACGTTGTTCCCTTTGTCATCGGTATGTTACTTGCCCGAGATTCGATCGTCGGTATCTCGATACCTAGTTCAATCTCGTTACCGGCAAGTCTCTTTACTCGTTCCGTAATACATCATCCCGCAACTAACTCATTAGTCACAATGCTTGCAAGGCTTATAGTGATGTGCATTACCGAGTGGGCCCAGAGATACCTCTCCGACAATCGGAGTGACAAATCCTAATCTCGAAATACGCCAACCCAACAAGTACCTTTGGAGACACCTGTAGAGAACCTTTATAATCACCCATTTACGTTGTGACGTTTGGTAGCACACAAAGTGTTCCTCTGGTAAACGGGAGTTGCATAATCTCATAGTCATAGGAACATGTATAAGTCATGAAGAAAGCAATAGCAACATACTAAACGATCGGGTGCTAAGCTAACGGAATGGGTCAAGTCAATCACGTCATTCTCCTAATGAGGTGATCTCGTTAATCAAATGACAACTCATGTCTATGGCTAGGAAACATAACCATCTTTGATTAACGAGCTAGTCAAGTAGAGGCATACTAGTGACACTCTGTTTGTCTATGTATTCACACATGTATTATGTTTCTGGTTAATACAATTCTAGCATGAATAATAAACATTTATCATGATATAAGGAAATATATAATACTTTATTATTGCCTCTAGGGCATATTTCCTTCACCCACTGCCGCCTCCCCCCGCTCGTTCTGGCCACTCCCGTCGCATAGCCTGCACGCCCGACCCCTCCCTCGCCGCAGAGCCGCCCTGGCCCCCTCCTGGCGCCCTACAGCGCCGCCGTCAGGTCGGCCATGGCAGCAAGCGGGCGGCCGCAGCAGCCCCTGCCATGGACGGCGCCGCCCGAGCCACAGCCGCTCGCCAGCTCGCCTCTAGAGCAGTCCAAGCTTATCCGCGAGTTCGTCCACTAGCGCCCATCGCCGCCATGTCGTCCTGCAGGCTAGAGAATGGCGGTTCGCCGGCGTTCTTATCCACGGCCACGGGAACCGACCTCTCCGGGCTATATAGCCCTCCCGATCATGCTTAAGCTCATGAGCAGCCTCGTTCGAGCAGTAGGAAGCCCCCTCCTCCCGAGTTGACCAGAGGCCCTTCCCTTCCACACCTCCGGCAGGTTCGGCCGCCGCCACGATCCGGTAAAATCCGGCCAGGACCAAGGCCCCCTAACCTCTCCCGTGCTTCCATCCTCCTCCCCTCGACCGTGCGGAGCCGCCCAGCCTCTCATCTTCGATCGGGAGCCACCGTAGCCCAAACCCCCAAATCCTCCTGAAGCCACCTCCGCCGCGGAGCTCGCCGCCGGCGACTCCCTTCGCCCCCGCCAGCCTGTCGACCACCGGGAGGACCGCCCTGGACTGGCGGATCCATCCCTGCCCTCGGAACCCAGTGGGGAGCCGCCGTTTGCCGGCGTTGATCGCCGGAGCCCCGCCTCTGCTCGGGCAGAGGAGGAAGGAGGCGGGCGACGGGTCAAACCTGACCAGTGGGCCCAAGGGACCCACTGCCAGTGACCCACGAGCCGGTCCACGCTGCTTAAGTGAAAGCGTAAAACCCGAAGTACGTGTCCCCCTCTCGAAAGCGTATTTCGTCCGAAACGTTTTCTTTTCTGTTTTATTTTAAAAACAGATTTTGACTAAACTTTGACTGGCTATAACTTTTTAAATATAAGTCCAATTGACTTGATTCTTTTTCTGTTGTTTCTCAAATTCTGTCTAGTTTATTTTCATATTTATTTGAAAATTTTCCAAACAGATTTTTTGTACTGTTTTTAAACTATGCGTTAATTTGAATATTTTCAAGAATAGGATTTTGAGGAAGAAGGCAACTTTTAAAAGTGCACCCCCACTTGCATACACTTGAAGGCAAGCATTCTGAACCCTGGCATAATATTTTTGTGTGTTGTTCATACGGTACAACACCACCTTGACATGGAGCATTCGTTATTTTATGTAACGATACAATCATGCGCATGAGTGCATAATGCAGATTCTTTGCTGTTAGAAATGGATATGCTTGTGATAGTAATCATCTTCGTATGCCTTTCATGCCTACCGGAAGGAAGCCGGGAAAGTCTCTGTCTTGGGTAGACACGAGCTTGTCTCTAGTTCCTCGTCAATACGGTTGTGTCCGGTATGGCATGATGAGGTATGATGAGTGGTGATTCTGTATGTTGGTTGAAACACATTTACTATGCTAATCATGCAGGGAATACTTAAACCTCCTGAGTCGGCCGTAGATCGAGTCTTGTTCCAGTAACCCCCATACTTGTTTCGTACTACCACTTGTCCCTGCCATAGGTAGGGTACAGTTTAGTAAGTTGTCAACCCCTTACCTAGCACACACCATACAGAGAGGCCATGGTGGAAGATACCGGAGACCTCCGGTAGGCATGCCACCTGGTCCGGGGGCATGGGTGTTTCGGTTGTAGCCGAAGGGGTAGCTCCCCTAGTTTGCGCGCGGTATAAATTTTGTGATCCCATGCTAAGTCGAGGTTGTAGCCTCCCCACTTAGAGTTTCGCTTAACGGGTGTCGTGGGTGATTCCAGACACCGGTAAGTTAGGCTGGTGTGTGCGGTTAGGTGTGTTTTCAATTAAAAGACCGTAGACGGAATTAGTCCCGATGGACTAAAGGAATCCGTTACCCGTGGGTAAAGAGTACACCCTCTGCAGAGATTATACATCTATTCGAATAGCCGTGTCCATGGTTAAGGACTACAGTCTGGGATGGGTCAATTGTCGGTCTTAGTGTCGGTCTTCGGAGGAAAAACTGCTAAACCAGAACATTGATTATGACCTGTGACTTATGAGGATTATGATTATTATTATTGTGGACTAACCATTTACATTATTTGAATTATTGAGTATCCCTGGGACGGTTCTACCTCCTGGATACTCACTGCGATTATTCTCTTATAAGCCCTTTATGTGGTGTCGCTCAGACACCCGACTGTGGCATGCTTGTTATTTAAATTACTTATAAGCCCTTTGTGTGGTGTCGCTCAGACGCCCGACTGTGGCATGCTTGTTATTTAAATTATTTATAAGCCCATTATGTGGTGTCGCTCAGACGCCCGACTGTGGCATGCTTGTTATTTAAATTACTTATAAGCCCTTTATGTGGTGTCGCTCAGACGCCTGACTGTGGCATGCTTGTTATTTAATTTACTTATAAGCCCTTTATGCGGTGTCACTCAGACACCCGACTGTGGCACGCTTGTTATTTTAAATTTATTTATAAGCCCTTTATGCGGTGTCGCTCAGACGCCCGACTGAGGCATGCCTTATATTATTATCCTTTCGAGGCGTCGCTTCAGACACCCGATCGGTGCATTCTATTTCTGCTCCCTCATTGCATATTCATATGAACAACCTGCTTGCGTGCATCATGGATTTTTATTTTGTGGCTGACGTTGTGATCATAGAATATTTCAGAGCATGATTATCATTTGTTATATTATACCTGTGTTCATAATGTTTGCGAGTACATTCAAAAGTACTCACTGGCTTGTCCCTGGCTATTGTCTTGGCTAGATTTCATGCGTGGAGAGGAGCGTTGCGACGACAGCCCCGGAACCTACGCAATGATGATAGCAGCCTCGCAAAGATAGGAGTTATCCTGGTCAGCTGTTCCTGTGGGAAATGGAGTCCCATGGCCACTGATGTACCACAAACCGCTTCCGCCATCAACCACTAGAAACCATTTGTTGTACTCATAGGCCAGAATGGTCTTGTACCACATATTTTGTATTTTGCTCGGAATTTCTGTATCAAGTTGGTGCCTCATCAGCTAACAGTAATCCTGGGGCTGGTGAGCACAAGGACCATTTTTGGGAATATGATACCCCGAAAATCCGGTCCTGACATCAAGCCGAGACCCGCCAGCCGTCCACTCCTCCAGCCGGTGGCGCCGTCTCCACCGACCAACCCGGCTCCCACACTGCGCCCTTAGTCTAGTCTGCTTCCTCTATTTTCCTATTTTACCACTCTCGGAACAGTATTTTGTTAAGTTTGCACAATTCCACCCACTAGGTGTATTCGAACTATATTGACTGCCGCCCGGTTTGGGGCCTTATGTGTAAATACAATTATGCATGCGTTTGGCTTTCCCTTGTTCTTTGCTTTTCATCCTTCTGCTGTTTCCTTTGCCACCCTCCCTTGGATGCCGCCTCCCCAGTCGGACAGTTGCTCTGCAATCTGTGGCTGGAGAAGTGCTTGGACAGTTGGGAGGGCAAGTACTCTAGCTTTGTTGGATTTTAGCGAAGTGACTGGGAGGCCGGCCAGCCGGCTGTTTTGACAGCCGGTAGGCGTGGTTGGAGGCCAGCTTGCGTTATATAAGTTCGTTAGTCCTTAGCCGTTTTTCGTGTGGGCATCCTTTCTGCCTTTGGCTCTTGCCAGTCGGACAGTCGGTTCTTCGAGCTGCGACTTTCAACAAGAGAGGGCTTGGGTGCCGGCACACTACTTGTCTGACTTCAGGTAGAACTTTTAATATAACTTAAGGCGGCCAGTCCCCGGGCCGACTAGTCGAACCCGGTGCCAGACAGAAAATCAAATGTAATAATACATTCATGAGTATGACGCTCGTCATTCATAGATAAAGGAGGGCAGTCCCCGAGTGCTCCTCGGGGGGCCCGTTGTTTCATACTTAATACAAAAAGGTAGCATGATACATACTGCTTTCAACTGTAAAATCTTCTCAGGAGATTCGCGTTCCTTGGTCGCTCCGACTCCTTGCCGGAATCATCCCTCTTGCGTGCTCTTGGTTTTTGTGCATCGATTAGGTAGTAGGAGTCGTTGCCTAGTGCCTTGCTGATGACGAAAGGGCCTTCCCAAGGGGCCGAGAGCTTGTGTTGGCCGGCTGTTCGCTGGATCAGCCGAAGCACAAGGTCGCCCTCTTGGAAAGATCTTGGCTTGACCTTGCGGTTGTGGTAACGGCGCAAACCCTGCTGGTAGATGGCGGACTGGCTGAGTGCTAACAGCCGGCCTTCTTCCAGCAGGTCGACGCCGTCTTCTCGCGCTTCCTTGGCCTCCGCCTCCATGTACATGGTGACCCGAGGCGAGTCGAACTCGATGTTAGTTGGGATGACAGCCTCGGCACCATATACAAGGAAGAATGGAGTGAAGCCGGTTGACTTGTTAGGGGTAGTATGCAGACCAGAGGACAACCGGCAGCTCATCGAGCCAGCAGCCGGCCGATCGCTCCAGTGGTACGACCAGTCGGCGCTTGATGCCGGAGAGGATGAGTCCATTTGCTCGCTCGACCTGGCCGTTTGACTGCGGGTGGGCAACGGACGCTAAGTCCAGTCGGATGCCCTGCGTCGCGCAGAAACGTGCCAGTGCTCCTTTGGCAAAGTTGTCGGTGATGATGCTGTGCGGCACGCCATACCGAGTAGTGATGTCGGCAATGAATGTCACGGCAGTCGGCCCGTTCAGCTTCTTGATCGGCTTCGCTTCGATCCACTTGGTAAATTTGTCCACAGCGACAAGCAGATGTGTCAAGCCGCCGCGAGCTGTCTTGAATGGGCCCACCATGTCCAGCCCCCAGACGGCAAAGGGCCAGGTGAGGGGGATGGTCTTGAGTGTAGAAGCCGGCAGGTGTTGCTTGGAGCTGAAGACTTGGCATCCTTTGCAGTTTTTGACTATCTCTTTGGCATCTTCCAAAGCAGTCGGCCAAAAGAAACCATGGAGGAAGGCTTTGGCCACAAGTGATCTTGAGGCTGCGTGGTGGCCGCATTCGCCTTGGTGGATATCCTTGAGGATTGCCACACCTTTCTCTGGCTCGACGCAGCGCTGGAAGACTCCAGTGACACTGCGCTTGACAAGTTCTCTGTTTATTGTTGCATATGCTCCGGCTCGGCGTTGCACTAGTCTTGCCGAGATCTCATCAGCCGGCAGCTCTCTGTTGACTAGGAAGTTGATGATGGGCTGGGCCCATGATGGAGCTGTGACTTCTTCTACTGTTAGTACGGCCACTGTGGCTCGGGTGGGCGGGTTGGGTGGTGGGGAGTTGGAGTCGGCCACCGCTTCTTGTGTCGCTGCAGTCCCCGGGCTGACTGTTGCAGTCCCCGGGCTGGGTTCTGAAGTCTCCGAGCCGGGTGCGACTACGGCAGTCCCCGGGCCGGTTGTCGAAGTCCCCGAGCCGCCTGCTGGGTTTCTCCAGTCGGATCCGGCTGCATCAGGGGCAGGCGGTATGAAGATAGAGTGCGACTCTGGAGACGGCTTGATGGATGGTTTGAGGAGATGCTAGAGAGAGACACCGGTTGGTATAGCCTGTCGGGTGGAGCAGATCCGTGCCAGGGCATCTGCTTGGTCGTTGTCGGCCCGTGGCACGTGAAGGAACTCGCACCCTTCGAAGTACCCACTGATCTGCTGGACGAGGAATCGATAGCTCGCCATGTTTGCATCCTTGGCGTCCCAGTCGCCAGATGACTGCTGGATCACCAAGTCTGAGTCGCCATAACACAGGATCCGGCGTATGCTGAGCTCTTTGGCTAGCCGGAGCCCGTGTATGAGCGCCTCGTACTCGGCCACGTTGTTGGAGGCGGCGAAGTGGATTTGCAGCGCGTATCTGAGCTTGTCGCCTTTAGGAGAGGTGAGGACGATGCCGACTCCCAAGCCGGTGCGCATCTTGGACCCGTCGAAGTGCATCTGCCAATGAGTAGAGTCGGGAGCCAGCGGTAGGTACTGGGTCTCAGCCCAATCGATGAGGAAGTCGGCCAACGCTTGGGACTTGATGGCGGTGCAGGGCTGATAGAAGATTGTGTAAGGTGTGAGCGCAATGGCCCATTTAGCCACCTGGCCGGATGCATCCCGGCTGCCTATGATCTCGGCAAGCGGGGCGGTGCACACGACCGTGATGGGATGCTCTTGAAAGTAGGGCTTCAGCTTCTTGGCGGCAAGTACACTCCATAGCATATCTTCTGGTAGTGCGGGTAGTTTTGCTTTGAGCTGGATAGTACTTCGCTTAGATAATATACCGGCCTCTGGACTAGCTGGGCTCGGCCTTCTTCTGGGCGCTGGACCACGACGACTGTACTGACCACTCGGCTAGTTGCGCCAATGTAGAGGAGCATGGGCTCCTTCTCAATCGGCGCCGCCAGGACAGGTGGAGTGGTCAGTATCTTCTTCAACTCATGGAAGGCTTGGTCTGCTTGGTCATTCCACTCGAAATGAGTGGATTTCTTCATGAGTCGGTACAGCGGGAGAGCCTTCTCTCCTAGCCGGCTGATAAAGCGGTTTAGGAAGGCCAGACACCCAGTCAACTTCTGCACGTCTCGCAAATTGGTGGGAATCTCCATTCTCTCAATGGTCTTGATCTTCACAGGGTTGCACTCAATGCCGCGCTCGGAGACAAGAAAGCCTAGAAGCTGGCCGGCTGGTACTCCGAACACGCATTTCTCGGGGTTGTGCTTGATCTGTAATCGGCGCAAGTTGGCAAATGTTTCTTTGACGTCCTCTAGCAGGGTGCCACGCTTCTCTGTCTTCACCACAATATCGTCTACGTAGACGTGGGCATTTCTGCTGAGTTGCTTGAGGAGGCATTTCTGCATGCAGCGCTGAAAAGTGGCACCGGCATTCCTCAAGCCGAATGTCATAGTCAGGTAACAGAAAGCTCCGAATTGTGTGATGAAGGCGGTCTTCAGGCGGTCTGCTGGGTCCAACTTAATCTGGTGTTATCCTGAGTTGGCATCCAAGAAACTCAACAGCTCGCATCCGGCTGTGGAGTCTATCACTTGATCAATCCGTGGCAAAGCAAACGGATCTTTGGGGCAGGCCTTGTTGAGGCTAGTGTAGTCTATACACATACGCCATTTGTTGTTCTTCTTCAACACCAAGACTGGGTTGGCAAGCCACTCTGGAAAAACACTTCCATAATAAAGCCGGCGGCAAGGAGCCGGGCTATCTCTTCTCCCACGATTCTTCTCTTCTCTTCTGACAGTTGGCGGAGAGGCTGCTTGACCGGCTTCGCGTCGGCTCGGACGTGTAATTTGTGCTCGGCGAAATCCTTCGGAACACCCGGCATGTCCTTTGGGGACCATGCAAAGATGTCTCGATTCTCACGGAGGAAGTCGACGAGCTCGCCTTCCTATTTACTGTCCAGGTTTGCACCGATGACTGCGAACCTCTCCGGGTTCTCCGGGTCCAGAGGTACCTTCTTCGTCTCCTTGGCCGGCTGGAAGGAGCCCTGCGGATCATTCTCCTTGGGGTTGGGGGACAAGGCCGGCTGCTTGCCGGCCATGGCCACAACTCGATCCAGCATCTTCTTCTCTTCTGCCACTACGAGGGACTCGGCCAGTCGGCTGCTGGCCGCAGCGCACTCGATGGACTTCTTGTAGTCGCCGGCCACAGTGATGATCCCCTTCGAGCTCGGCATCTTCATCTTCAGGTAGGCGTAGTGGGGCACAGCCATGAACTTGGCCAGAGCAGGTCGGCCCAGCAAGCTGTGGTAAGGGCTTTCCAGATCCACTACCTCGAACCAGATTGCTTCTCGGCGAAAGTGATCCTTGTCTCCGAAGAGAACATCCATCTTGATTTTGCCGATCGGGGAACAAGAGAGGCCAGGTATGATGCCATGGAAAACGGTCCGGCTCGGCATGAGCTGCTTCACCTTGAGGTTCAACTTCTCCATAGTGTCGCGGTACAGTATGTTGATACTGCTTCCGCCATCGATTAGAACACGGGAGAATCGGGCAGCCCGCCTCTCCGTTGCGAGGGTGACATCCAACACCAATTCGTAGGAGCCAGGGGACGGCATCACCTCTAGGTGATCGGCCCGGCTCCAGTTGATAGGTCTTTCGGACCAATGCATGAACTCAGGGTTGCTGGAGGCGACTGCATTGACCTCTTGGTGCTGTCGGCGCCGGCTGCGCTTGTCTTCGACTTGGCTCGTGAAGATGACGTAGGTGGCGTGCTCATCAGGGAACTCATCTTGAATGGCTCCGACTGCTGGTCGAGCAGCCGGCTGCTGGGGGGCTAGAGGCGGCGGGCCGGGAGGCGGAGGCGGCACCAGCCCCTCGCCCTTGGAGATCCGCGTGAGCCAGTGGCACTTTCGGGTTGTGTGGTTGGACGGCTTTGCGCCGCTGTGGAACTTGCAGGGGGCATCGAGAGTCTGCTCGTAGGAGAAGGCCGGCTGCCAAGCCGGCCTCCCGCCCTTCTTCTTGGGAGCGGGCCGTTCTTCGGGCTGCTCATCTTCGACTGTGGCCACCTGCCGACTGGTGGAAGGCGGCATTGGGGCCTTGCGCTTGTGGTCGTTTTGGTAGGGGCGCCGATTGGAGTCGCCAGCCGGCGTCTTAGGAGCCGGAGCGAGCACCTTCCCAGAGGGGTCCACTCGGAGCTCGGTCTTCATCGAGGAGTTGGCTGTGGCGTACTTGTCTGCAATAACCAGTAGCTCGTCGAGGGTAGCTGGCTCGTCGCAGAGGAGTCAGTGCTTGAGGAGGGTGCCCTCTCGGCACCCGGCGGTGAAGTATTCGATGGCTTGAACCTCGTGCACCCCCTCGCAGGAGTTGCGGAGCTCGGCCCACCGCGTGAGGTAGTCACGGGTCGACTCGTTGGGCCCTTGGACGCACAGGGAGAGCTGGCGGGGCTTGGGAGGCCGCTTGTACGTGCTGGTGAAGTTGCGGACGAAGACTTCCGTGAAGTCCAGCCAGCTGTTGACGCTGTAGGGCTTGAGGTTGTTGAGCCAGGTGCGTGATGTGCCTTGCAGCATGAGAGGGACGTACTTCACGGCTACGTGCCTGTTGCCGTTCGCTATGCTGACAGCGGTGGAGTAGTCGATGAGCCAATCTTCCGGCTTCACAGAGCCGTTGTACTTGGGCGTGTCTTTGAGGAGCGAAAACCCTTTGGGGAAGGGCTCGTCGCGGATGCGGGGGCCAAAGCATGGCGGGCCGACATCGTCTTCTTCTTCTTCTAGCACCAGGGATCGAGCTAGGCGCTCGATCCGGTGGCGGGCGTCGTTCTCGCCGACTCCTTCGCGATGGCCTAGTCGGCCACCAAGAGTCGGATGCGTGACAGGCGGCGGGGTGGGATATCTCTCCCCTCGAGGCGGGGGAGGAGGCGGATTGCCTTGGCGCTCCACCGCTCGAGGGCGGCCTTCCGCGTCGCGCTCGATGGTGATCCGAGTCCGGTTGCGGCTAGCAGCCGGCTCCTTGTCTTTTCTCGCGCGGTCACGGCTCGCAGTCGGTGACCGGGATGTCGCGGCGTGCTCTCGGCGTGGGGAAGGACTCTCAGCGCGGGCGCCGGCTTCATCAATTATGCGGCCGCGTCGATCAGCTGCTGGATGCGCCTTGTCATGTAGGGGAGCTGATCTGCCCCCAGCCCATTTAGCCCTTCAGCGGCTGCCTGAGCGGCTCGCAGATTCTCGAGTGGGGTGGCATAGACGGGGCGGTCTGCCCCCAGCATGCTGGCGATGGCCGCGCCGCACTTTTTGACGAAGCCGGCTCGGCTCGGCCCGCCCTGAGGCGGCGTACCGAAGGCGGCGCGGTCAACTTCGCGCTGGTAAGCCTCGGTGAGGCATCTCATGCAGGCTATCTTCTGGCCCTCCGCGATGAGGGCCAGACGGCGTGCCTCTAGGGTCTCGGCGTTGGCGTCGGCCAGGATGGGGACGGACAAGTCATGCATCACCGCTTGTAGGGCGTCGTGGGCGTTCTCGCCCGAGTCGGCGACGTGGCTGATGACCAGCACCTCAGTGACAGCGCTGCCGCCACTGTCAGCTCGAGGGAGAGGGTCGTTGAAGACTACCACGTCGGTGGGGTAGGCGTCGAGCGATGCCGTGTCGGAGTCGACAAGCATCGGGTCGGTGGAGCCGACTGACTCCAAGTCTATAGCAAGCTCGCTGGAGACGTGAAGTTGGTCGAGGAGGCTGACGAGGCGACTCTCGGGGTAGTTCGTGCCCGCGTCGGACGCGGGCTCGTCGGAGGTGCGAGTCTCGCCAAGAAGATCAGCGAGGCAGCTCGCTGCGCAGGCGTCGTCAACGCCTTGCAGCGCGCCGGGGCAAGCGCCATCAGGTGCAGCAGGCTGGCTGCGCTCGCGGGGGAGAAAGAGGGTTCCCGTCCAGAACAGGTCTCCAGACGATGGTGCACCTGGCCCCACGGTGGGCGCCAAATGTCGGGTGGTAGGTGCGACATATGCCAACGGGTGGCTTATCATTGTGGGAGCCAGTAAGACGTCGCCTGGAAACGGGATGAGGCGAAGACATGCACGCCGGCGAATCTTACCCAGGTTCGGGGCTCTCCGTGGAGATAACACCCCTAGTCCTGCTCTGCGGGGTCTCCGCATGATCACTAGATCAATACAAGTAGCTACAAGTGATCCTTGAGCTGTCTGGCTAGAGGAACAAGAAGGGCATGGCTAGCTCTCCTCTTCTCTCTATATGGTGTGTGAAAACTCTATGAGATCAACCCTTTGCATGGGTGTCCCGTGGGGTTTATATAGGCCTACCCCCCAGGGGTACAATGGTAATCCAACTGGGCGCGGGTCCCAGCCGTCAATGTCTATGCTCGCCGGCTTCTCCGCCGATCATTGGGGCCCGCCGACTGGTGGGTCCCGCTGGCTGCCGGCTTCTTGGCCGGCACGCCGGCCCCACCGCTTGGGGGATTTGTCGGCGGCTGGTTACCGTTGCCTCGCCTCTGATGACGAGGGCTTTGTCGAGGTAAGCGTGGCTACAGTGTCGCCGCCTTGCGAGCTCTCACTGTAGCCTTACCTCGTCTTGTCTCCTTAATGGGGCGCATGCTTCGAGGGAGGGAGGTAGCCGGCTATTGGGAGCCGGCCACATCCCTGGCCGACTAGAGGAGGCCGGGCCGTCTTCAGATGTCTCTCTGGCAAGGGGGCCCGCCGCCCATGGGCCGTACTGGCACCTGTCATGGGTGACATCGGGGCCAACATGGCTACAGTGCCGCGCCGGACGGGGGATGGCTGGCCCATACAGCGCTCTGTGGCCATACCTGTTCCAGGATTCGGGGGTAGTGGGCTGTACTGTGGCCGCGCCCCATCCTATCACCGTTATGTGGGTACAGTCTTTGTGGGTGCAGTCTTGGCCGGCTTCTGGGAGCCGACTTTCTTCATGGCTGGCTTCCGCGAGTCGGCTTTCACCATGGCCGGCTTCTGGGAGTCGGTCCTCTTGGGGCCGGATCCTTGGAGTCGGCTATCTCGTATCTTTCTTGGGGGAGGTTTCTGAGACTGGGTCGCCTTCTGGGAGTCGGCCCAGGGGATGGCCGACCGGGGGAAGGCGGCCCTATGCTTTGTATGCTTGAAGGCTTGAATGGCCTGGTAATTTTTCGAAGAGCCATGGGGAGTCGGTTAGACTACCCGTGGCCATTTACTCTGACAGAACGACATCACCGATTACCTGTCGAAGCGCGCTGCCTTCAAACTACCTGTGGAACGAGGTACTTTTGTGCTTCAGTTAACTCAACCATCCGTTGAACCATCAACAGAGCAGAACAAGCGGAGGAAATCAGGCCCCGGCAAGTACTTTCCCACCGAGCTCCAGGGGCCGCCAGCAAAGACGCTGCCATGGACGCTGAGCCTGCCGTGGGGCAACCGACTCCGGCAGGGCGTCAAGCCCTGGCCGTAGAGATGGCCGTTCCCATGGCGGAGGAAATGCCTTTAGTCCTTGTCGTCGAGCCCCAGGCTCCGGCATGGGCAGAGCATACCGTTCGTTTCCTCCAGACAGGGGAACTTCCTGAGGAGCAGGAAGAAGCGGAGAAAGTAGCCCGTCGGTCTGCCATGTAACAGTTCGTCGACGACGTCCTGTACGGAAAAAGGCCGAACGGTGTGAAATTGAAGTGCATCCCCCAAGAGGAAGGACTAGAGCTGTTGGCAGAGATATATGGGGGCATATGTGGTTCCCACATAGGGTCGAGGGACCCTTGCCGGCAAGGTTTCTTCTGGCCCACTGCCCTCCAGGATGCAACGGCACTAGTAACCAGGTGTGAAGCGTGCCAGTTCCATTTGAAGAAGCTTCATCAACCAGCTCAAGCCCTTCAAAAAATTCCTCTCTCCTGGCCATTTTTGGTCTGGGGGCTCGACATACTGGGCCCTTTCCCCCACGCTGTCGGGGGCTTTGAGTACTTGTATGTTGCAATCGACAAGTTCACAAAGTGGCCGGAGTTGGAGGCAGTGAGGAAGGTGATAGCACAGTCAGACGTTAAGTTCTTCAAGGGGCTAGTTTGCCGTTTCGGTGTGCCAAACAGAGTCATCACCGACAACGGCACGCAGTTCACAAGCCACACCTTCATGCAATACATCCAGGACCTCGGCAACAAGGTCTGTTTCGCTTCCGTGGCACACCCACGGAGCAACGGCCAGGCGGAGAGGGAAAATGCTGAAGTACTGCAAGGCCTGAATACAAAGACTTTTGACAAGCTGCACAAGAGCGAAAGGCGCTGGATTGATGAGTTGCCGGCGGTTCTTTGGTTAATCAGAACGACACCAAATCGAGCCATCGGCCAGACACCCTTTGCCCTGGTATACGGGGCAGAAGCAGTTCTCCCCATGGAACTCACATACGACTCACCTCGAGTGCTCGCTTATGACGAGTTCGAGCAAGAGCAATTGCAGCAAGATGACGCAATGCTCCTTGAGGAAGATCGTCTTCGGGCGGCTGTGAGAGCAGTGCACTACCAACAAGCCTTGCGCCGCTACCATAGCCGCAAGGTTCATGCCCGAAGCTTTGAGGATGGCGACCTTGTTCTTCGGTGCGTTCAGTCGGCCAAGAATTCCAACAAGTTGACGCCGAAGTGGGAAGGCCCTTATTGGGTAATACGAGTCACCAGGCCTGGCGCAGTGCGCCTGGAGACCAAAGATGCTATTCCAGTGAGCAACTCCTGGAACATCGAACATCTTCGTAAGTTTTACCCATAAGGCGCAGTTGCCGGGCCCCCGGGCAAACCACCTTTTGTACAAGCCTTGCCATCAAGGCATGTAACCCTGTGTACAAAGCCAGGCGCAGACCCTAAGCCAAAATAAACAAACCGCTGGTGCCCTAAGTTTTAGCATGCATGCTAGGTTAAGTCTCACCCTCGATTAGGGTTGATACTGCCTAGCGGTGAGTAACCCCTAGCATAGAGGTCGAGTGTGCGTCTCTCTGTTCCTTTCCGTCCTCTTTGGTTTGTAGGGTACATGGACGTTTCTACTGAGCTTTTTGGAAGAAAGAGAACGAGCTGGCGCCCTGGCCTCGGCAAGCCAAGGTTGCCGGGGGCTGTGGATACAAGAGTCCAACCACAGCGAGCCAAGGCTGCCGGGGGCTGTAGATTCAGTTAAGTCTTTTATCCTCTGTTGTGCATTTCCGTATGAAGTTGGGGCGTATGAAACCTCATTTTGCTCCTAGACCACGGTGCTCCCCCTTTTTCCTGTGCCCAAGTCCCTGGGTCGGAACCAGGTCGTAGTCGCGGTGGCGAGGAAATAAACGAGGGGCCTAACTCTACTTCGTCCCTGCCTCCGCCAAGAGCATGAGAATGATCGGCTGAAGTGAGGGGGGCGGCAAGGCCTGTTGCCGGGCGACAATATTTATCTTAGAAATAACAAGGATTTACTCCTTGGCGTGGGCCTTGCCCATGAAAAAAGAACCCGGCAAGCACCCTTTTTCATTAAAAAACATCCCATTCAAGTACAGTTTATACGGAATGAAATACATGAGCAAGGGGATTACAAGACTTAAAATTAACAAGTGCCCGCGAGCTTACAAACTAAAAAGAGATAAGATGCCCGTAATCCTTTTCTTGTCCCTCTCTTCAGAAGGTGGAACAAGGTAGCAGGAGGGCAAAAGAGTTCCTAGGCGAGGTGCGAGGACCAGAAGGCACCAAGAGAACATCCTGGTGCCGGGAAGGGAGCTGGAAGATAAGGCAGCAGGCCGACAATACGCGATGAAGGCGTCGGTGCCCCCGTACTCTGACTTGACGGCCGCCACCCGCCTTCTTCGCCTTCTCCAACCCTCCTACGCCAGCCGCCCAAGGAGGCGACGGGGAACGCGCCGATGGAGAGCTTGACGAGGAAGGCCCTCGGCAGGGCACGTGGCCGAGGGAGGGGCGACGCGGTCAATCGAGGTCGGCGTCCCGCCGCTTGACGCCCTCATCGTCGCTGTCGCTGTCCTCCTCGTCACTCCAGCTTGAGGAAGAATCTTCATCATCGGAGGAGCTCTCCACGCAGCACTTTAGGCGAGTTCCGAGATCTCCAAAGACCTTGACGGAGAGCAGGCCGTCCTCCATTAACTTGAAGTAGAGGACGAGCCCTGCCGTCAGGCTGTGGACACGAGCGAACGTCTTCCATCCGCGACAGAGGTACATGACGTGAGGAGCGGGGAAGTCGACATCGACCCGCCTGCCGCCATTCCCGCAGCCCCTCATGTGTAACCTGAGGGTCTGGGGCGGGTTGAGGTCCATCTCCCGAGCAAATGGGGTAGGGAGATGAAGACGACAACGCGGTGGCCGGCGCAGCCTGATGAAGAACTCACGAGGCTGGTCCCCGACGTGGGCCCCCATCACGGGAGGCATCGCTGGCGGAGGCAAGGCCGGTGCGCCGCCCCGTCCCCCTCTTCCCCGAGCGCCACGGCGACCTCGGCCTCGCCCCTCCCCCTTCCTCTCGTGGCCGGCTCCGCCGCCGCGATCTCTTGGGAAGGAGGGACGCGCTGTCGAGCAGCGACCCTCGCCGCCACCGTTGAAGGGCCGGCGCCCCCTCTCGCCATGGCAGATGGAAGAAAGGAGTGGAAGTGCAAGGAGATGGATGATGATAGAACGCGGGGTGCCATCCCCCTCCCCCCTTTACAAAGGGGCGGGATCGGGGCACGGCCACCCCACTCAACCAATCCGGCCATCGGGGGCGCAGGGAATCGGGACCGACCCGCTGCTCCAATCAGTGACGGCTAGGTTTCCCGCCTCTGCCGCCTGCCACCTTGAAGGCATGGGGAACACGTGGCGAGCAAGCAGAGATCGAGGGGACGGGTGAGGCGACCGTTCCCCACCCCATGATCGTGGGGCGCAGACGCCTTGAAGACCGCGACCCAAGTCCGCTCAGTAAATGAGCCGCGCCAATGCATTTTCCTCTTTTTACGGGGAAGGCGCGAGCCGCCTCTTTACTGTAACGTGACGCATGCGTGCGGGAACCGTCCCACGCATGTGTGCGGGAACTGTCCCAGGCATGACCCCCACGTCACGCACGACCCTCCATGACACGCATTCAACGCGGGTCGTGGGGAAGCGCAAGCAAGCGAAAAGTTACCACGGTTAAAATCCGCCCCGCCTGCCCACGCACCGTTCTGGGCCTGGCCCAACAACGTGTCGCGCCTATGTGAGGCCCAGGCCCAGGGGCTCCTGCCGGTGTACAAAAGTAGGAGCTCTCCTTTTTACCCCTTTACTTGTGCACAGGCAGTCGGAGTCGCGCCCACGGCCACACTAAGCAGGGCAGAGGAGGGAAGCCGAAGGCACAAGGCAACCAAAGCAACGCCAAGACCAAGAAACACAAAAGAGCAAGAGGGCGAGGTGGAATCCCCCGGCAAAACCCTTGCTGGGGCAGCTTCCGCAGCCCGGCAAAACCCTTGCTGGGGCAGCTTCCGCAACCCGGCAAGAGCCTTGCCGGGGCAACTTGCCCGACGCCAGCAGGGCGAGCCACCCTTGAGCCCACGGGTTCCAACACCAGCAACCAACCACATTGGAACCAAGGCTTGGGAGGTGCCTCTATGGTGGCATGTAGATCTTTGTTAGGATCATAAACATACAAGATCAGATGAGGACCAGAAGACAACGACCCTCGGCGGGATCCTAGCCGAGGAAATCCACGAGACCCCCTGGCAAGATGCTTACCGGGGAAGACCATGATGTTGCGGCAAGGCCCTTTCCGGAGACACCTATGGGGCAGCAGCAGGGCCCGCGTCTGCCAAGGCTCCACCGTCGTCCCCATGCAGCTGCCAGCTCAACCAGCTGGGCAGGCACCTGTGTGGCGACGAGCGCACTAGAAAAAAAATACACTTCCGTGATGATACGTGTTTGTCATAGTAGGTCGCGTTTTTTGTCATGCATGTACATCCATGACAAATTTATGACAGAATCAACATAGTCATACCTGTGCTGTCATAGAAGTGTTCCATGACATTACCAAAATTATCATCACGGAAGTGTCCACTTCCATGACGATAAATCGCGCATCACAGAAGTGCTTTTGTTAAGGGTGACCGACACGTGGCATCCACCGTAACGGAACGCCGTTAAGCTATCGGGTTGGGTTTTGGATCCGATAACCCGTTAACAGCCCCGACCAATGGAGATTTTCCACGTGTAAAATCATCATTGGCTGGAGGAAACACGTGTCGGCTCACCGTTGGGACAGATGTCATCCGCTCATTGGACCGAAGGTGCCTATGATACGGCGACACGTGGCACGGCCCAACAGAGGCCCATTCCTGTGAAAAGGCCGACCCGTTTAACTTGGTCAAAAGGTGGCGGGCCGGCCCACGGAAAGCCTGTTAACGGCCTGTTCGCATATAGCCCATTTACAGCCCGCTAACTCAGGGCCCGTTACGCCCTATCCGAATTAGGCCCAGTAGCGTCATCTGGGCCGTCCAATATGATTCAGCCCGTTTTAACTTCCGGCCCATGTGTGGCCCATGACTTCTTTCGGCCCATATGAGGACCTTTGTAACTCTTGGCCCATTAACGGCCCGTGGTGAAACTGGCCCGTAATGAACAGTGTATCACTTTATACCCATTAACGGCCCGTTATTCCATTGGGCCGTTTCTAGCCCAAGTTATCTTTTGGCCTTCACAGGGCCCATTGATTCTTGGGCTCATTTGCAGCATTCGGTTACATACGGCCCGTTACTGTCATTTTCTGCTTGTGGGCCAAATTCAGCCCGTCGTTACAGTCGGCCCATTTGCGGACCGTTAATACGTTGGGCCGTTTTCATGTCAAAAAACCCATTGGGCTGTTTTCATAGAGTTATCAAATACGGCCTATTAACGGCCCATTATGGTCCACGAATAGTATGACCCATGATTGGTGAAATGATGATATGCCCCGTAGAAGGCCCATGGATCCTACGGCCCGTATGAGGCCCATGGATAGTACGGCCCGTAGAAGGCCCATGGATCATACGGCCCGTAGAAGGCCCATGGACCCTACGGCCCGTAGAAGGCCCATGGACCCTAAGGCCCGTATAGAAGGCCGATGGATCCTACGGCCGGACGAAGGCCAATGGATCATACGGCCTGCAGGAGGCCCATGGTTACAACAGTCCGTGTGTTGCCACGATTATTTTGGCCTAGTTACCAAAAATAGGCTATTGTGGCCACTAGAAAAAAAAACAGAAAAAGAACTGCAGTGACAACAAGCAAACAACTAAACAAGACAATAAGGAAATAAATAAGCAAGCAATTAACGCTAGCCTATTACCGCTATTACACATATTACATCCACTAGGCATCAAAGTTCGCCACCAGTGCAAATATAGGGAACAAAGCTGCACATTACATACACTGGCCGTCAAAATTGGCCACCAGTGCAAATAAACGCGGCAGCAAAACAAGAGCATAACTGAAACAACTTCAGAAGAGCTCAAGAAACGTTATCCTGGGTATCCACCATGCTGGCAATAAGCTTAGCAAGCTGATTAGCTTTGTCCAGTTTGGCGCTAAAATCCTCCAACGCTTGCTGTTGCACAAGAAAGTATGCATCTGAATGCTCCAGGGACTTCCGCAGTCCTTCCGCTTCTTGTCGCAGCACAGCTGATCGATGTCTTTCAGCTTGTAGTTGAGACTCAAGAAACCGAACTGATTCAGACAGTGAGTTTGAATAGCTTGTGCAAGCGGTAGTGGCCAGTAACTCGAACACTAAACCAAGACAGGACTTTGGGGTTGTCTCGCTGTCTTCAAGATAGTCTTCCTTAGCTATTTTATCAGCTTTGTTGGAGACCAACAAGGATGTGTCACTATCCTGAACCTTATCTGCATTACTTCCTTTACAATTGCTTAATAAGGCACTCTTCCCCAATATTCTGTCAGCATTCTAAAAGAAGAAACAAGCAGACACATAACAAGTTTAGCATGTACTAGTATATGAAACTCATTTCGGTGAACCAGTTCATTAGTAAGGTGGACAGGATTAATCTACCAAGTCTTCTATTGCCATGTACTAGTACAAAATAAAAGCATCAAACAAACATATATCTATGTCCTATGGTCACTGCATTGTCTTGCCAAATCAAAATAGAGACACGGTTCAAATCATATCAGTTCAAGAAAAAGCAGCAGTGAAAGAATACAAAGCGTGGGAAACTACATGGCACAACAAGATTTCAGATGGGTACCATGGGTCTACATGTACAACAACACTATTGGCTCTGTTGTGATGCTAGTAATGTGCATGATATGAAAGTCAACTGTATACATAATTGAAATTGAAATCAACAGAGCTATTGATAAGAGCAAACCTGTTAAAGAAACATGCGTGAACATACCTGCTATGCCATTGGAGTTTCGATTGGATCCTTCAATTTAAAAATAAGTTTGTATGAGTAAATACAGTGATACAAGAGCAAAGCATTCATAGTTAAAAAAAGGCGCGCCTAAGCGAGCGCTTAAGCGCGCCTAGGCTCTAGGCGTTGGCAAAACGCATTCCACATAACTACGCATAATCTATGCATAACTGCGCATAAGGATGCGCTTTGGTCAGTAAAGCGCAAGGCGGTGGCAAAACGCACAATTAACGCCTAGCGCTTTTTTGAACTATGATAGCAATGGAATCTTAAATTAGAACAGTTGTTCTTCAGGTTTAGGCACTTGTTGTACATGAACAGAGTACAGTAAGACGCACGAATATAATACTTAAAAATAGAAAATGAGCTCATAGACCTTACCACATTCTTGGTTCGGGGCCAGTACAGAACCAGGCGTTCCCAGTCATCGTCCAGTAAATGTGTCTCAGGAGAACATAAGGGAATTTGATGAGTTTCTTTGCCGGTGAAGTACGTTTTCTTCAGGTAATTCCGATACTGCCACCAAGCATTCTTGAAGATAGCAGAGGTATTAGCACAGGTTACCTCATCCTGAGTTTCCAAATCGGTCCTTCTCTATAGAGAAAAATGGCAAAATTTGCTGTATTATAACCATCATGGTGGTAGGATGTATGGGACGAAGCAAAGTAATTGCCATGAATAACATTACTTACACATAACTCCTGGACAAACACCTGCAACTGGCATTTTCCTTCATCTTCAGTATAATATTTCCAAGATGGGAAGATACGCACATACGATTTAACAACATCAAATGCGATAGATGCTAAACTACGACTAGCTGGTTGTGCTTCCTCCACAGGAATAGGCGTACTAACTGGTGGAGTTGGGGTTCGCCGTGATAGTACTGGCCCTTTGGGCACTGGAGCTGCCTTACTAACTGCTCTTGTTTGGGAGCTCTGTGGTGGAGATGGTGCTGTGTCAACAGGAACTGGGTTACTATCGGCTGGGATTGGGGTTAGATTGGGTGAAGCTGGTTCTCTGTCCATCGCAGTAGGGGTACAATCTGCGAGAGTTTGGGTTATGTGTGGTAGGGCTGGTTCTTGTGCATGTACAACCGGGGTGCTATCTCCACCAAGAGGTAGCACTGTTTTATTTGAAGACCGTGTTTTTAGTCCGCTAGATACTGGCATCACCCGCTCCAATTCAAATGGCTGATAAACAGGAAACATAGTTGAATGTACAGACATTGTATGAGAGACAGATGCAATAGATAGTGTGGAAAAAAGAGGGCATGAAATTGTTGACATGTATATTGTTTAACTAAAACGGATAGCATGACATAATTTCACATATATGATGTCTATCTAAACTGGATAGCATAGCATAACATAATTCAAAGATATGATGAATAACTAAACAGGATCACATGACATAATTCACCTACATGTTATCTAAGTAATCAGGATCGCATCATTTAATTCACATATGTGATTTATATGCTAAACAGAGGGCATTCGATATGATGTCTGAACTAAGAACATGGTGTTGAATATTGTGTATATGATGTCTAAACTATGCAATGCAAGACACCGTATGCATGATATGAGTAGTATAACCGTGCCAAGTTAGAGCATACACCCCAGTGGGGGAATAGGACTGGTCATCTGTCTCTGAATCCATCTCTGAGGAGCTATCGGGACCCAACAAGAGATCTGCTTCGACAGGTAGCACTGTCTGCTCTGAAGGCCTTGTTTTCACTCCAGATTTTTCCATCTCCCACCCAAATGGCTGATTCATAGGAAGAGTAGTTTAATGTACAAACATTGCCGACAAATGGAAATGTAATGAAGAAAAGGATGGGCAAGATATCATTCAAATATATGATGCCTGGTTAAACAGGATGGCATTGCACATTTCAGATATATTATGGCTGGCTAAAAGACATGAGACTGCATAATTCCCATATATGATATAGAAACTAAACAGGTGGCATTACAGAACATGTCTAAACTAAGCAGATGACATATATGATGTCAAAAGCAGGCACTGCAAGGCAACATATGCATGTTATGACTAACATCATCATGCCAAGGTAGAGCAAACACCTTGGGGGGTAAATAGGAGTGGTCAGCGGCGTCTGAATCCGCCTCAGAATAGATATCTTCCTCTGGATTACAATCTGGAGAGGGGTGGGGAGGGTTTGCCATTGAACCCACCATGGAGCGATGTCTGCATGACATTGTATTGCCGCGCAAAACTCTTCTCTTTTTCTCTACATGTTCAGCATGACTGTGTACAATATCTGACATGCATATGAAAAAATATGGTGAGATTATGTAAGGAGAGCATGCAGAAATTTAGAGTGATGGTAACAACCAGTGGATCGACGTTTTTCCGTTGAACCAAAATAGCCCTAATGGATCGACGTGAATGTATAGAACTAAGTGATGCAACAAGTGTACAACCTCTTTGCCGTAGCCGTGTCGACCTCAGCATCATTGGGTTGGTCACTGAAGCAGTTGAGGCAGAGGTGGTTGTCGGAGGTGTGGAGGAAGATCTGAGGAACCTGTAGACGGCGTCCAGGGCACTGCTCTGTTGTGATGGATCGTTCTGTCGTTGGAGCAGCTCCGGTGGGCCGTAAGACGTCAAGGCTAAAGCAGCACAAGACAGACATCATCAATCTCAAGTGGGATTCTAATAGCATCTCCAATAGATGATGTAAAATGGATGTAAAATTAACATCACCAAAAACCACCTGACTACAACAGATGAGGTAAAAACTGTTGACTCTGAACTTAACTGTCGAAACTGAAATTTACTGTGGAATCTGAATGCTACTGTCGAAACCGAACACAATGGTGGCAGAGAGGCACTTGACATGTAGTTTAGGGAGGGCCTGCAGTTCATCTTCAACCTGCACCCCCGTGAGCCGCCAGCCACCACCGACCGAACCGCCGGCCCCAGCGCCGCCTCGCCGCCCCGAAACAACTCGCCACCGCCGCCCCGGCCAGCCCTCTAGGCCCCCCGCCCCCACCCTGAACCCTAAGATAGATAGTGGGGTACCTCTCCAGCGAGCCCCCGTCCCCGCTGCGGGTGGTTCTTCCTTAACTCCGGCGAGCCCCCCCAACCCTTGAAAATCGACTGACCCAAAAGTCGATTCAGTCGACTAAAGTGTGGCTTAATCGGAGCAGAGCAGCAGCACGAGTGAGGGGGAGAGCAGCAGCAGCAGCTGGGCGAGCGAGCGATCGAGCGAGAGCCGGAGCAGCAGCAGCAACGCGAGCGAGTGAGCGAGAGCCGGAGCAGCAGCAGCAGATCCGGCTGGTATGGACGCCGCCGCCGAAGGGGCCTCGCACTGGGGGAGAGCCGTCGTGGAGATGTCGCCCGCGACGCCGGCTTCAAGGTAGCCGCTCCATGGGGGTGCGAGATGGAGCACCGTCGACGCCGGGAGGTCTAGTTAAGGAGAAGGTGCGATGCAATGAGTGTACAACCTCTTTGGTGGCGCCGAGTAGGCCTCGGCTTCGTCCGAGGAGTCGGTGAGGATGTTGCGGTTCCGGTGGAGCAGGTTAAGGCACCGCTGTGGGGATGGAGCAGCCGCGATAGACGAGGTGATCGTCGGAGCAGCTCCGTGGAGGTGGAGGACGGGGCGGCTGAACCAGCGGGACGGCGAGATGGACGACGGATCCTCATCCGGGGAGGTGGACGAGGGACGTCGAGCTATTGCGGTGGACGATGTCGTCGGGGAAGAGGCTCCGGCTGGGCAGCGGTGACGTGGCAGACAGAGGAGGGTGGGGTTTCGCGGGTGGAGCGGAGAGGTTATGGCAGCCTGGGATTTCGAATGGCGAAAAGGGGGCGATGGGAGGGGGTGAAGCATGACTTAGGGACGCGCTTGTCCAAAATGTATGGTGTGTTACAAAAGGTCCCCCCACCGATTTGAACTAGCAGCCCTTTCGGCTCAGGGTTAGAAGGGGGATTTCGCATGTCGGGATTTGGCAGCTGGAGGGAGTTTTCGCGCGCGTTGTAATTTCGAGATAGCAAGGCGCGGGTTGTGAAGGCGCTAGTTTTGGGAGCACGATATCTGAATTTTCGGGATATAACAAGACGCGGGTTGAATTTTAGGGACAAGCCTAACGTGTAGTAATATTGTACTTGTACGTACCAAATCAATTCGCACTTCCCTCAACCAAAAAGAAAATGAAAAAAATAAAACTATTCACACCACACAAAGAGAGAGTCTTTGTAATAGCCCCAAAATTGGGTTATCAATTTTTGTGTTGTTATTCCTTCCTGGCACTCATTTTCAAAATTTTCACCTCAGTTTGCTGGACGACTCTGATGATTCTTGTCGTTTTCAACCCTTCAAAATCTTGCTCATGTCTTTTTCAGTGGGCAAGACCTCATTTGCATCATCTCAAACCCTCTCAAACCCTAAATTCCAAATTTTTGGAATTTGAATGTGGCCCTTGTGATTACAAAGGAGCCATCATTTTCCCTGATCTGTTGATAATTCCAATTGGTCCCAGGGACCATTCTACCTTTCTGAACCTTGGATATGCAAAAATATTGCTAAGTCCAATGCAATATTTTTGAATTATGATTTATTCCTTTTCTTGCCTTTTTGAGGAATAAAATCCAAAGGCATAGCTAGCCATCTCCTAAATTCATGAGAATTGGTGGAGTTGATGTTTATGCCTAATCCAAGCTCTGGCAAGTATATTGGCCGAAAGTAAATAACGAAAATTGCCTTTTCCTATTTAATGCCAATATTGCATTTCTGCCATTTTCCAAAGGAACTACTACTTTTATAGCAGAGAAAATTCCCACATAAATTGTGGAGCTTGTCCTTGCTATATAATCACTAGTTCCATCCTCATCTCATGTTCCTCAGTTCAAAAATTTGGCACATGATCCAATGCAAGTTTCTGCCTTCTCTGAAATTTTGCAAAGGGAGTGCTTTATTACTAATTCCAATTGAGCTAAAATTTGGCAGGGTGTTTAACATTGGTAAATAACCTATGGATGGCAAATATGAGCTCAATCCATTCATCATAGCTCCCTGTGCAATATTTCAAAGTTTCAGACCAAAATACAACTTTGTGAAGGAAGTACCTTCATAGAGTCTCCAAATGGGATGAAACTTTTCCATCCTCTCATGTATCCCAAATCATTAGCCTCCACCCAAATTCAGTTCATTTCATTGAACTATGTGAGCACAGGAGCAATTCTTGGTTTCTGTCCAATTTTTCAGTTTGTGAAGCAAGTGTATTTTATCTTGCTCCTTTATGGCTGAAAATATTCCCAGGTCTTCTCATATCTATATAACCTATATACAAAAGATTTTGGCTCATGTCATCTAGCCAATTGCCCTGAGGATTTTTCTGAAGTTTTTGGACAGAAATGTTAGCTGTGAAGGAAGTACCATTTTGGAGAGTCCATTTGGTATGAACTTTTTATAGCATCATGGTATGTCCAAATCATCAGGCTTTACCAAGTTTTAGCTTAATCCATCACTCCTAGTGAGTGCTTCTTCCTCATTTAGTTTCTGGGTCAGATTTGGTAGTTGTACAGCAACTATGGTAAATAGTTGTCCAAATTACCTCAAAACTCCCAGGACTGTAGTCCTTTCTACCCTAAGCCTCCCAGACAACCATTTTACCATTTAACCTCTCTGGTTTTATCTCTAGGATGTTGCCAAGTTTGCAACAGCAAACTTGTGGAGCTTGGTTTACTCAGCTCAATTTGTCTCTGCCCATTTCTTTACCATGGTAATACTCCACGCTGGAAGGACTACGCGGTAGACATGAGATGGCCTTAGTAAAAACTCCAGAGCGCGCCATGCCAGTGGTGACTATGAGGGCAGCCAGCCAAAATGGTGGTCTAGCCACTATTCTCGTCGGCAGCGCTGCTCCGACCGTCTCTGGCCTCGCCATTAATGCCCAACAGTCCCCCCTCGGCGTCCTCTTCCCTCTGGACCTCTGGCCCCCTTCGTTTTCTTCTCCGACGAGCCGTGCCAAGGACCAAACAGTATGCCACTGTGGCCATCGTCTTCTTCCCCTCCGCGTCCCCTTCCTCCTCGTGTCCGCTGGTGCTGCCCGACTCCGTGAGCTTCTGCTGCTCGTCCATTTCCCCCTCGTCGCCTTCGCGCCGCTCCCCGTGAGCTTTGGTCGCGCCTGCCGATGTTGTGCCCCTCGCCGACGCGCGGACACGTCACCCGCCGCGTGCCACCTCCTCCCCTCCTTGCCCCGGCTATAAATAGCTAGCCCAAGCCTTCTCCGAGCAAGCCAGCCCCTCCCCTCTCCCTCTGGAGCCCTCTCACACCCGTGCCCGGCCGAATCCCTCGCCGGAGCCCGGCAATTTGGCCAGAGTTCGCCCTCGGCCTCCGCACCCAAACCCCCTCTCAGGCCATCCCCTGCCCAGTCCGAGTCCATGGATGGACGCGCCACTCTCCGGCGACCCTTCCCGACCCGCCGCCCCTCCATTTCCCTCACCGGAGCCCCGTGTCCACCCGAGCCCGAAGCCCTGCTCCGCTACAAGCCCTGCGGCGGCCCCTGCGAAGCTCTCCGGCGGCAGTAACCCCCACCCCGAGATGCGCCTCTCCGTCCTGTGCATTTCGGTAGGTCGCACGCCGCGAGCGGTGGCCGGAGTCGCCGGCGCTCCTCGTCGGGGCGATCCCCTGCCTCGGCTCGTCGCACCCGCGAGCGGGAGGAAGAAGAAGGCCAGGCGAGCCCCGCCCAGCGTTGGCCCTGCCTCTGGGCCCCGCCTGTCGGCCTCTGCACGCTGACCGGGCCGACTCGCTGAGCTGGCGTAAGTGGTGACGCCCTACGCGAATGCGCTTTCGTTTCTCGAAAGCGTACTTCGTCGCGGCTTCAGAGAGAAATGCGTTTTCGTTTTCTGAAAACGTACTTTCTGTCGCCTGCAGTCAGTAATGCGCTTTCCCTTCTCTGAAAACGTATTTTCCTTAGTGCGCTTTCTGTTTTAACCGACAAGGGCCTGTCTGTGAATATTTATTTTATAGATTAGTCCATGTCATTCAAACTGCCGTATCTTTGCAACCACAACTCCGATTGAGGTGATTCCAGGACTCACGTTCTCTGTTCGTCGAGCTCTTTCCGTTGGTATCATTTGCATTATGTTTCCACACAGTGAAAATGACCATTTTTCCCTCGCACGTAAACAGCCCCCTCCGAGAGAGAACTGTTTCCGGCAAATCTTTCCGCGATCGTTTCGCACTTTTTCTCGGAGTATTCCTCGACCCCCAGGCAAGCCTACCTCTTATCATGAGCCCCGAACTTGCATGTTGACTTTGCTTGCACCTTGTGTGTGTGTAGTTGCAGTTGTTTCACATCGTTTTTGTCTGCAGTTATTCCATTATGCCTGTCATGCATGCTTGTGTTTTCATGATATCTTTTGCCATGCTAATTAGAATGTTATTATTAATAATTCCATGTCACTACTCTAGTTTATTTTCATGTCATCGTTATAAGATGTTATGATGATTGAAATGCACCATGGTATGCTAGTACTTGATATTGTCACGCTCTGTATTCGATAGTTGTGTACTTGAGAAGTTCGATATTTTGTCCATGCATTTGTATGCTGCATGTTGCAATCATGTTAAATATGCTCATGGTGATGGAGAAGGAATTAAAATGACTTAATAATAACAAACCTCCTCCGTCATCGATGGGATCGAGTGATAGTGCCACCAAATCGAACTTTTTCAGTGCAACCACATTTGCCTTTGTGGGAAGGCCTTAATGCGATCTATTGTCGTGCCTCTCGTCGGTGCCTCCAACTAGGGAAGGTTATGGGCATGCTTACCCTGATCAGGTAGGCGGACATAACCTTGTGTGCCCGTTGTTAGAATTTTTGGTACCGGTCCCCGTGAGGGACGTTTTGGCCACGACGGTGGTCGTTGTGTCTTTGGTAAACACGGGGCCACCCAGGACTAGCCCAGTTGGGAGTGGGTCGGAGCGGCCGGGAGAGTGTCATGGCAGTAGGTCGGTTTCGTCGGAATGCCGTTGGTCCACCCGAATGGGATGACGAGGCCATGGGTTCCGTGGTGTGGGTACAGTGTGCTACCTCTGCAGAGTATATATAAAGTCTATCGATAGCAACATAGTTCGTAGTAGGTCCCACTATCAGGTCTTGGTCGAAATGGAGGATAAACCTGAAATAATTAAGTTGGTAAATAAAGATGTGATAACAAGAATATGGTGACTTGGACTCTGAGATAGTCGTGAGAAGTCACGACGATGTTTTGATATGATCACGAGACAAGGTCTCGGTGAGTCCTGGAGACCAAATGTTGGTCATGGTCGTGATCGCCGGAAAGATCACCGTTCGGTTGCGAGGCAACCCGTTGGTAAGAGAGTCTGAGGGACTCGGTGCACAAGTTTGGTCGCATTGCATGAGTAATATATCGTTATTTGCATTTAAAGAACCATGATAGAACATAAGATGGTTGCATATAGTTAACATGTTATGTCTGCATTGGATATGATCGGTAGTTTATTTTCAACATAGTTTCATGATGCCATGCCATGTTTTGATTGACATGTTAAATTATGCCATGATTGAGATGAAATGCTATGTTTTGCTATTACCATGTTATAAGCATGTTTTGATATGCCATGTTATTGCCATGTTAGTAGATGCTATGATGTTGTTCATGCTCAGTTGATCTATATCATGCCATGTTTAGTAATTGATATGAGATAGGCTGTTGCATGCGCTCGGTTCTCGCTTTGTCTTCTGCTTG
Organism: Triticum aestivum; assembly: GCF_018294505.1. Taxonomy (NCBI): domain Eukaryota; kingdom Viridiplantae; phylum Streptophyta; class Magnoliopsida; order Poales; family Poaceae; genus Triticum; species Triticum aestivum. The sequence continues at coordinate 497,070,042 of NC_057799.1, forward strand.
TTTGGATGCATTGTATTTGGTTGTCTTGCAAGTACATTCAATGTACTGACCTGGCGTGTCATGCCAGTTTTGTAGGTCATACCTGAATTGTTCGCTTGATCCGTTGTGCTAGGGCGTAACCTTGCCAGTCCTGTGAGTTGTGGAGCCCAGCCAGAGTTGTTATGCTGTCAAACCAAGACTTTCGCCGCCATTTTAATAGACTTCCGCTGTCATTTTATAGCCTTATGGCTATGCCAGATGATTGTATTCATCAATGATGTACTCTTCTATACATGTATTTGATGAATATTCTTGTACCTCGAATGCTGTATCTTGGACCTGTCGTGCGTCAGGTGTTATCCTGGGCTGACGTGCGAAGGCCCCCTGCTCCATGCGGATCGGGGTGCCATAGTCTTTCCCCGTTTTACTATACAAATGCTATTCAAAGCTACTCCCTCCTTCCATCTATATAGGGCCTAATGCGTTTTTCGATGCTAACTTTGACCAAATATTAGAGCAATGATATATGACATGCAACTTACACAAAGCACCGTTAAATTCGTCTGTGAAAGGTTCTTTCAATGATATAATTTTCACATTGTGCATGTCATGTACTATTAATCTTATCAATAGACAAAGCCGGTCTTAAAAATCTCATTACGCCCTATATAGATGGAAGGAGGGAGTATGAGTCCATGTTATGTCCGATTAAAAAATTTCGCTTGCTGTATAATGCATGTAACCTACTCATACCAACATTTTAGTGCATTCCAAATGTCTATACTACCGCTGCAATTCGAACTAAATTTGAATTTGTTTCTCTATTTCAATAAGAATCTACAATCATGATTGTTGCCAACTTCAACCATCATAGTTTCCTTGTTATCCGCCAGATATAAATCGGACGACCTATAATGCAGGATGGCAGGCACACGATCATCAACAACTCCGTTTTTTATAAGAGTAGAGATAAAATATATTAAATGTAGTATAAAATGTTCATAACCACACCATGTGTATCACCGTTATATATATTCACACATGCGTCGGCTTGAAACACTATGATAAATTCTTCAAATATCCGAATTCGCTTTTTATAATGAAGTATATATGATCTCTATCCGTCTTTTACACCCACACAACCCTCTTATCTTTGTAGCTAGCGCTAACTTTCTCTTGTGCATGCACACCCCCGCATCCCTCTCACCCTCCCTCAACATTCTCTAGCTCCATCGCGCAAATTCGTCTTTTCACTTTAGGTCGTTCATCCACAGTGTGTGTAGGCCCCCCAGCTCCTTCTTTACGGCACACATCGATCGATATGCCTCTCTAGCCAAGTGTGCCTAGCACAAACACAAGCTTCCCCTCTTCTCTTGTCACCGTCCATGCCTCACTCCCACCACTCTTTTCATCGTTCTCGTACTCGCACACTCCTCCCCCCTCGATACAGTATGCCTCTCGTACCACCTCCTACATGCATCCCTCTCTCTCTATCCTTCTCCTCGTGCCTCATTTTCTTCTAACACACACATGCATGTATACTGATCGATCTGCCAACATATACCTAGATTGACTTTAACTACCCCCCCATCGATCGACGTACCTCACAATTTATGTCTCTCCTTTCTCTAACAAAGGGCGATTGATCTTCCTATGTAGTTACGTCTGCTTACCACAGCCACATCGTCCCCCTCATCATTCGTGCATGCCTCCTGACCCGTCTCTCACACGCACGTGCACAGACAACAAGCAGCCATCTCCTCTCTTATTGATATTGTGGGCGTGCCCTCCATTTGTCTAGCAAGCCTATCCCACCATTTGTTAGAAGCAACTCCACTACCACCCCCTCCAACACTCTAGCTCTGTCTCTCTCCCAACCTTATTCCTCTCCCGCACATATGCATGGATGCCAATCGATCTCCCTTAATACATTAATTGAGTTTCTGGACTTTTAATGTGCATAATCTAAATATGAATTGCATGCACATGCTCCGGTGCACCAAAGTGGGTTGAAAAATCACATGTGTGTCCTTGGTTGAATTTCTAGGTCCCATGGAAGAAATGAGAATGATCAAACATCTGGGCGTCATGACTCGACCGAGAACATCGAGACACTTTGATTTTAAATTCATGTAAATCCAAAACTTGCCTGGAAATCATGAAACTTTGCATGGTGTCATGTCATGGCACTAACATGTTGTGGTAAAAAATTGGGCCGATTTGGAAGCTCGTGGTTCTAAGAGGGAACGTGCCACCTTTGAGTGTGAAACGATATACGCTGCCCCCCCCTTGAGTTTCTTAACAAAGGCAACATAGAACTACATTAGTGCCCTGTTAAATTTTGGAATTATTCCGGGTTCATTTGTCGTTTTTATACATTAATTGAGTTTCTGGTCATTTAATGTGCATAAGTCAAATTTGAACTACAAGCACATGCTCTCGTGCACCAAAGTTGGTTGAAAAATCACATTTGTGTCCTCGGGTGAATTTCTAGGTCCCATGCAAGAAATGAGAATAAAATTAAAACATCTGGGCATCGTGGCTCGGCCGAGAACATTGAGAAACTTGGTTTTAAAATTCTTGTAAATCCAAAACACGTCTGAAAATCATCAAACTTGGCATGGATGTCATGTCATGGTACTACCATGTTGTGGTAAAAAAATTGGCCGAATAGGAACAGATTTTGGTATAAGGTTCTTGCAAACCGAAGCTTCTCTCAAGAAGGCTCGTGGTTCTGAGAGGGAACGTGCCACCTTTGAGTGCGAAACAATATACGTTGTCCCCCTTGAGTTTATTTACAAAGGCAACATAGAACTACATGAGTGCCCTGCTAAATTTTGGAATTATTCCAGCTTCGTTTGGCCTTATTTACACATTAATTGAGTTTTTGGTCATTTAATGTGCATAATTCAAATTTGAACTACAAGCACATGCTCCCGTGACCAAAGTTGGTTGAAAAATCGCATTTGTGTCCTCGGGTGAATTTCTACTCCCTCCTTCCATCTATATAGGTCCTAATGCGTTTTTCGAGGCTAACTTTGACCAAACATTAGAGCAATAATATATGACATGCAACTTACACAAAGCATACCTTCAAATTTGTATGTCAAAGGAGCTTCCAATAATATGATTTTCATAGTATACATCTCATGTGCTATTAATCTTGTCAATAGTCAAAGGCTGTCTTGAAAAACACATTAGGCCCTATATAGATTGAAGGAGGGAGTAGGTCCCATGCAAAAAATGAGAATAAAATTCAAACATCTGGGCATCGTGGCTCGGTCGAGAACATTGAGAAACTTGGTTTTAAAATCATGAAACTTGGCATGGTGTCATGTCATGGTAGTACCATGCCGTGGTAAAAAAAATTGGTCGAATAGGAACAAATTTTGGTATAAGCTTCTTGCAAATCGGAGCTTCTCTCAAGAAGGCTCGTGGTTCTGGGAGGGAACGTGTCACCTTTTTGTGCATAATTCAAATTTGAAATACAAGCACATGTTCCGGTGCACCAAAGTTGGTTGAAAAATCACATGTGTGTCCTCGGGTAAATTTCTAGGTTCCATGCAAGAAATGGGAATGAAATTCAAAATTCTGGGCGTCGTGGCTGGGTTGGAAACATTGAGAAACTTAGTTTTTTAATTCCTGTAAATCCAAAACACGCATGAAAATAATGAAACTTGGCTTGGTGCCATGACATGGCACCAACATGCTGTGGTAAATTTGCAGTCCGATTTGGGAAGGCGCACACATTAACAATCAACAAAGTCATTTTGGAACAAGTGCTGTCACGTTACAATCGGAAACACAAGTATTATTGAAACCATGGGCGTTCTACTTACTAGTACCATTTACGTGCCGCCACGCGTCCCCATTTTTTATTAGCTAGGAGGCGTCGTGCAGGGTAGCTATTTGAGTACGAGAGGCGTGCGATCAGACCCCTGCGCGTGCTTATCGGGAGGAGAGCCCTTTGACCTCCATCTGCCGTCCACCTCTCTCCCAAGGTCTCCATTAATGGTGCCCGAGCCTCTGTTTAATGGCGTGGCTATGTCTCACTCGACTGAGATTTAAGAGAGAAAAAAGAAAATCTGAAAGCATGGATCTTGATGTAACATCCGACGGACCTATATAGCATCTACTGCGACTTATAGCAAGACTGATGAATATATAAGGATGCGGCAGTCCGCGCAAGCCAGGTGCCCTCCCTTGCACTGCAGAAATCAATCAAACAACACATCAATCATTAAACCTACACCTTGCTCAATCAGCTGAACGGACGAGGTGTATTCGAACCTCATACACTGGAGGCGTCAAGGGGCGGAGGCACAAGGGGCAGTGGAGCACGGTGAGGTCCATCGAGACCTTAGAGAGCTCCATCGTCGGGTCCTGTTCGGTGTGCATGATCTCGCCCTCCTCGTGCACAACCATCTCTCGACTTGGGCCGGGGTATTACAAAGCTTTACCGTCACATATTTTATACTACTTCAAGGTGCATTAAATCAACACATGCAAGTATCAAAAGGAGAGTCACGGCATGCATGCATGCGTTGTAATTAATGCATCGGTAAATGCAAATTATTGAAATATATCGAGTGCAGTGCTTTGATGTGTCGCGCCAACTCGTACATCAACGAGAAGTTTGATTATCCTCTCCCTCGTGGACTTAACTGCACCTGCCTTTGGCTGTATGACAGGTTGGCCACACACCTGTCGGGCCCACCTGTCCTACACGCAAAGGCAGGAGCGTCCCTCCCTCGCCCATTAGCGTGGTGGCTGGCAAGACTAGGAGAAGCTTTCGCTACACGCTCTCCCTCCCGCACGCGGTGGACATGCAGCAGTTCAATCGGTGTCAGATGGCCAGAAGCGTACTGTAGCACTCCTCCAGTGCACTAGTACTCCATCACTGTTCAACTTCCCGAAGAGGCGAAGAGCCAAGCGCAGCTCGGACGCTCGTGTGGCAGTTTCATGTGTAGAGTAGTCTAGGATAGCGTGTACCGTGCCTGTAAGCTTAAAATCGTTGGGGTCGGCTCCATGCTATGTGGTCGTCTCGAAGTTTTTTTATAAAAAAATTAAAATAGTCTTCTGGCCCTACCTGACACCCAGGTGATTGTAGTTTGCACGCTCATCTGGTCAAGACAGGAATATATATTTTAATTTGTTTTTTTCGAAAAGGGGAGACTCCCCGGCCTCTGCATCAGAACGATGCATACGGCCACATATATTTTAATTTGTGGTGGGTAAATGCTAGAGATTGCAGCAAATATATTGTACACTGTGGGTCTTTCAGCCAAGTTTAGAGGCAAGCATGTGGGGCCAGTGCTCTGATGTGTCGCGTCAACTCGTACAACGAGGAGAAGCTTGATTTTACTACACGCCTTCTCCCTCACCCATGCGCACGGTTGCTCACAAACGAGGACAGGCTTTTGCTTAGTAGTACTTCTACAACAAGCTATTCGTCCCGCTCATGGTGGATGGACATGCAGCAGTGGATTCGACACTGTAGAAGAAGTAGTAGTAACATCATTGTTCGTCTTCTCGAAGAAGCGAAGAGCCAAGCGCAAACCGAACGTTGCAGTTGCGAACATTGGAGCACGCATATAGCCAGGCTCTTGCATGAGACAAAATTGCTATGTGAGCCCACTATTGTACTAGTACGTACAACTACTTGCTAGTATAGCCGTGTAAACCAGAAAGGAGTATTTGCCCTTCTAGAGATTTCAACAAGTGACTAGACTACACCGAGACGGAGTACATATGGAGCAAAATGAGTGAATCTGCACCGTAAATAAATACGTACTAGTTCTATCATTTTCCTCTCCGAGGTGCACAATATTGAGTATACTGACTAGTCTCTTTTTGACACGCATTTACGTTTTTTACACAGTACAGACGCAAGCGCTGATATACATGCGCATACACTCACCCTATGAACGCACACATGCACGACACTATCGTCTTGAAATTTACGAAGTCACCATAGGCACCTCGTCGTCGACGGGTCCATAGGTGCTTGAATGCCAAGGAGGGAGAGGGTAGCGGTTCCCGAGACGTTGAACGGTCAATGATGCATCCCCAATTACATGCAGAGAGAATTAATTAGAGAAGCAGAATAGAGCCAGCACGATGTGAATGCACCAGAGTTTGGACTCTCATATAATAAAGGCGCCCCACCACTCCAATCCATCTACTCTCAAGTCTCTGCGAAACACTGCTCACTCCAATCCAAGACCAAGTGACCAGAAGCCACAAGCACCTATGGAGGCGATGGACGCGAGCGGCAGTCGGCTGTGCCAAATCATCCAAGGCGCCGGCCTGCGGCCCCGCACCGTGCAGCGTTTCCAGACGGTGCTGGCGACCGAGGCATCGTCGCCCTCGCCGACGCCGGCTTCGCCTCTCGCATGGACGACATGATGGTCAACTCCATCCGCAAGTTCACCGCCGTCAAGAAGCGTGCGGACGTCCTTGCCGTACTGCTCCAGCCTGCGCGCCCAGGCTCCTCATTGCCTGCCACCCTCATCGGCCTCCATGGTGACAAACTCTTTCAAGCCCTGGTGGCCCTATAGGTGCCGGAGGTTGCAACGAAGAATGTGCACCTCGAGGCCGCGCTTGCCGCGCAGCGCCTCGCCATGCAAGAAACTGTCGACCTGCACATCCACGTCTATGCCTCGATGGTGTAGAGTGCCCTGAGGTTGAGCACACAGATGATCTACGTACGTTCAAATACGATCAACCGTGTGACAGCAGTTCCAAATCGAGAGGGAAAGGCGAAGAGTCGGTGGACGGTTGCCAATTTGCCACGGTACACGAAGAGGCGCCCCGGCCTAAACGTCCTTTCGGAAATTGTACAAAAGGACTCGCCGTCTTCTTACTGCACCTGCCTTTGGGTGTATGACACGTGGGTCCAACGGGTGGCTGGCCAACCTGTCATACAGCCAAAGGAAGGTGCAATAGAGGGGCGAGGAGTAGATGGCCAACACGCACATGAATTCAACGTAGTCTGCACTTCTCATATAAAGGCTCCCGCGAGTCCAATCTACGAAATCCTACGCACCTACTCACCTAAGGGCAAGAGTGATCACTCCAATCGCAAGATCAGTTGACTAGAAGCTAGACCCATGGAGGCGATGAGTGCGAGCATCAGCCGGCTGTGCCAGATGGTCCACGACGCCGGCCTGCATCCTGGCACTGAGGAATGTCTCCAGGTAGTGCTTGAGGCCGCCAGGGCGAGGGGCCGCTTGGACAACAGCTTCGTCTCCTTGTTCGACGAGGTCCTCGTCGGCTTCCTCGACAAGTTCACTGTCGTCAAGAAGCTCGCGGATGACCTTGACGTACGCCTCCAGCCCACGCGCCCAGGCTCTGCGATGCCTGCCACCCTCAATAGCCTCTATGGTGACAACCTCTTTGACGCACTGGTGGCCCTGCGACTGCCCGCCGTCGCGCCGGAGAATGTCCGCCTCGAGGTCGCGCTCGCCACGCAGCGCCTGGCGCAGCAAGACACCATCGACATAATCACACACGTCTACGCACAAATCGTCCACAAGGACTACTACATGCAAGAGGAGGACGAGAGGACACTGGCCTTCTTGGACCGCAGGGCAACCTTGGACGGCATTGTTTAGAAGCACGTTGAGCTTGCCGCCAACGCCACTGCTCCTCACACATCGGTTGGTGACCCGGTGCACTAGGGCGTGAGGATGTCGTTGATGGATTCGTATGTATCTTTATCTTTCCGTCAAATCCATGTAGTAGTATATGGTACTACTAGTAATTATCTTACCTTTCGCATCAACTTCATAATTTTCCTACGTACTCCATGCATGAACCGTGCCAGAACCAAACTTCTCATTACTCTAGGGAAAATCGTTATTTCTATCTATCGGTCGCCCCATGGAACAGAACCAAATTTTACAAGTTACAAGTTCAAAAGGAAAAGCCTGTCATGTTCGCGTCGCACCCCCACACGGTTTGTCCGGCACGCCGCTCAAGGGGGAATGCGTGTTGTGTTGCATTTTCACTTACAAGTGGGACCGCAGTTGACCAAACCGACTATCGGCAAACCCCCACCACGCCCACCGCGCGATGGCTGAGAAAACAGGAGGGAGAAGAGATGGCTGTAGCTAGCACGGACTCCAAGAAAATTGGTGTCGAATGGGACTCGTGTGGGTGGCGTGTGCCGTACTGCTAGACATGAATGCTAGTTATGGCCCATGCCACCCCACTATATCGAGGTGCTGGTTACTCCACTATATCGAGTACGTAGAACAAATTTCCTGGAGTCCGTGCTCGGCCCTCCTCTATCTCTCTTCTCAGCCAGCCAGCAGACGTGCGGAGCCCATCGTCTGTTTGCTCATATGCGGTCCCACATGTCAGTGAAAACGTAAGAGGACCCACTGAACCTGCACATCTTTCACCTCGACGTGCTGGTCATGAAAAACAAATCCAATAAAGATCTTCGGTGGCCGCTTTTGGAGTTACTCAAGAGTAGTAAGATTCTATTTACAATTTAACCCAAGATGCACATCATGTGGCTTCACCTACCACTCTATTTTCTTGCATGACACGACCTGGATGCTGGATGTCCCACGTGTCGGCAAAAGGAGGAAGAACTCGACCAAATCTTCGGTTGTGCTCTCAGATTAGACTAGTTGTGCTAACTTAAAATTTTATTGTGTAGAATGGATGCAAGTTTTGGTATTGGGAAGAAGAGTACAATGATATATTGATAGAGCACAATTTAGTAGATGTTTTAGCACTTTTAGCTAGCATAGAGGCTAGAGATGAGACTAGTGCACTTGTTGATAGAATAGAGGCTAGACACGTCTACTTCTTTACACTCGAAGAAGAAAGAAGCACGCAAGATCGAGCCTCCGCAGATCAACAATGAATGCATCGAGAAGGCACTAATCCAACTTACAGGAGCAGTTATGGAAGTTGGATATCTTCTAAAATGTATTCTTGTGGTTCTTGTTTTCTTTGGTCTTGCTTTTCTAGTCAAAATTTTGGTGATGTATTTCCATGTACCAAAAAATCAATGATGAAAAAAAGATATGTGAATAGTGCACGTACTCAATGACAGAGCACGGGATGGTAGCCATGGACATGGTCGGCCCTTTTTGAAGAGAGTACTAATAAATAACTTTGATGTGTCCCGTGAAGCTTGCTTACTACGCCTTCTCCCTCGCCAACGCGTGTGCGGTGGCTCCTAGCACGAGGAGAAACTTTTGCTTACAAGCGGTGGACGTGCAGCAGTTCATTTGGTGTCAGATTGCCAGAAGTACTACAGTAGTACCATCATTATTGTTCGACTTCCGGAAGAGGAGAAGAGCCAAGCGCAAGGTCACCTACTAACCTAGTATAGTACTACTATAGCCAAAGCTGGTCCACCTTTTTAGAGCATGGTTAATAAATATAGGCGGCTCTTGCAGCGGCACATCATTTAGAGCAAGTACTCTCCTCGTAGGAACAAAGGAAGTGAAACAAAAGTTGGAGTGGATGCTAGATTGCCAATTAAAATATGATTACATAGGAAAAAAATCCTATAGCATTCTATCCTATGAATCAAACGACCAATGTAGGAAAATTATGAGGGGGGTCTCTCCAACAGTGTTCCTGGGCTCGCACCTAACATCACGGTGGTCGAACTTGGAGTCATTCATCTGGTACACGTGGCATCTCAGATCTGGACACAAGGTGACGCGACCTCTCACTTCCTCCACCATTTGAAGCGCGCGCCGGTGGAGGGCTAGCATACTCCAATATTAGGTTGGCTCTATGTGATGTGGCAACTTCATATACTAACCGGATGCTGGCTACTCCCTCCGTTCGGAATTACTTGTCTCGGAAATGGATGTATCTAGAACTAAAATACGTCAAGATACATCCACTTCTACGACAAGTAATTCCGAATGGAGGGAGTATACTACTACGGTACTCACACTCCAAGAATTGACTCGAAAACCATTCATAAATTGAGTCTATGACATGCCTTCGCAACTGAAATGTACCATTCATTAAATACAACAAGTCATCAACACACAACGACAACGAGGATACATGTTGGATTATAGATTATTTCCAACAAAACATTCTAGCAAATACTAAAGTTTTCATCACACAACAAATAACAAGCAATGAAATGAACTTCAACTCAACCAATCCTCGGCGTTGGAAACGCTTGCTTTGAACCATAGGTGCTCTGGGAAGGGCCAGCTATTGTCAATATCGAGAGCAACGCAGGACTGATCATCCAGGCTGAAGCGGCATATATCAGGACCAGGGTAGGGAACCACCGAAATGTTCGAGGTATAGATACAGTTGCTTCTCGTAAATGGTAGTAATGTTGTGTCAACAGCAGCTGGATCGCCTTTCACCATCATTGGATAGTTTGGTCCAAGGAAGAGCGAGTTTGTTCCAAGACTATCAATACTGAACCAGGGAGAAGGTGTTTGCGCTAGCACACTAGTATCCGTCCTGAATACCATGCAACGGGTGTTGGAATAGGTCAGGAGAGGGCGACCATGGGAGACAACACCTGCTTCCTCAGTAGTAACAGTCTGAGTGTACTGTATACAGACAAGAAGAGGTGATCCATCGGAATTAGTTGCCAGGCGCCACTGAGTATATAAGTTCTGCTCCTCCTCATGCTCGTGATCATCACCATCGTCATCTCCCCCTTGCTTATAATTTTTTTCAAGTATAGGTGGTGGAATGTTCACAGGACCTTGGAAACACAAGAAGAAGGTTAATTAGTAAAGGGAAACTTGCTAACCCGCATGCATGTGGATGAAAAAATTATAATTACGGTGGAAGACAAACGTACCGAAACTACGAGGATCCCATGCAAAAACAGTGCCACGAGTGGTGGCAGCAAACACAAGATCCTCGTATTCAATTGCATCACAGTACACATCCGTGTATAGAAACTGATTTTTGAGCAATATGCATCCAGTCGAACCACGAAGGACGGCAACAAGCTTGTCGAAGATAGCAACAACTTGATAGTTCTTATAGTTCCAAGAGAGGTTGGGAACTCGACAAATTGCTATCTTCAGTAGACGACAGTCACCATGATCGTATTTGAACGTACGTAGATCATCTGTGTGCTCAACCTCAGGGCACTCGGAGATTTTTGGAAGTGGAATCCGCTGACGAGTGTACACATTCACAAGTTCCCAGTCGCAATTGTACCCAATATAAACAACCCAATCTCCATTTGTGCCAGCCCAGGACTTACCCTTAAGCGATGGCATCTTGACATCACACGTATCATTATCAAGCGGCATCAACTTGCACAAGGCGAGGCCTCCGTCGTCCGCACCCATGCGAACAGGCTTATAGCGAAGAAGATAAGGGAGATCAAACCGCTCCTGGACCCTTGGGTTCCTTGTAATGATGTTATTAGTTGAGTCGAGAATGGGCTTGAACGAACCTGCCATGCTAGCCGAGGTGATGACGTCGCACCGATCAATGAGTTCCCCCACCACGTCATCTTTCAGATCGGGGCAAGAATAACGGGGTCATTTCCGGCTTGTTCCCTCCATGGAGAAGATGATCGAACAATGGCAAAAGGAAGGGTGAAGGAAAATGGAGGAGGGAGGAAGAGCGTGCGACAGCAGTTCCAAATCGAGAGGGAAAGGCGAAGAGTCGGTGGACGGTTGCCAGTTTGCCACGGTACACGAAGAGGCGCCCCGGCCTACACGTCCTTTCGAAAATTGTACAAAATGACTCGCCGTCGTCTCACTGACATGTTGGAACGGGACCACATGTCAACGAAACATCGTGTGTAATTTCTCGTGCAAAATGCGATGTGGCCGCGTTGGCCCGAGGTGCCGCATTATTTCTCGACTTTATTTTTTAATGGCGTGCCGTTCAGTTTTGAAGCACGACTAACTGGTACTGTTTGTAGAGAAAATATAAACTACTCTACCACTACTCCACCTCTAGTACTAGTAGTATAAAAAAGATATATAGGCTGGAGCTTCAGAGCTTTCTTGCTAAGGGTTGCCCACTTGCTTCTCACACTATCACCCTCTCTCTAGATCTAAAAAAGACGGCCTCTCTCTCCCTCCTCACCGGTGGTCACAGATCCGCCGGGGAAGAAATGGACGTGCAGTGTTGACGCACTCATCGTTGGCGAGCGAGGTCACGCACTGACAACAAGGCCGTCCTCTCAGACCAAGCGCCCGCGCGGGATGGCCTCCGTCCCCAAGCTCGCTGTCGTAGTGCGTGTGGAGGACGATGACCACGAGCGAAGCCACTTCCCGCCGACCCTCGGGTATGCTACCTCTTTTCGAACCATATCCTTGTTCTATTGCCCCATCTGCCATGTCGCTGCATGTGGATCTTTTTCCACTCCACCATCTTCCCAATTTGCTATCGTCTGCTCTGCTGGTCACGCAGACGAAAACCTTAATTTCACTATTAAAGGAAACCCTACTTCATGCATACTAATCCATGTCTGGGTTGAATAAGGAAAGGAAGGGAGACTGTACTGTCCAAGAGAGTAGGCATCGAACCTGCATCTAGGTTGAGAAGGGGAAAATCAGTAGCTAAGGAACGAGTCTCGTGTCTCTTGGTTGAAGAAGGGTAGAAAGGCATGACAACGCAATAGAGAATGACCAGGTCGATCAGTTTGTTGTCCTCACATAGGAAAAAGGTGGCTAAACATAACAAAAATGGGACGTAATCCACATATGCTGCCTGGATATTTGTTGCTCTGGGGAACCATACCTCCCTCACCACTCTATGCGTCCGTGGAGGTACATCGTACTGGTGCGCCCACTGTCCGAATGGGCCTCGCATGCTCTTAGTCTAACTTTTTTGCTGTTAGTATAATGCCAGTAGTCAAGTCAAGCAATGCTACTGTTAAAGTGATGCCACATTTAACTAATGCTGCACTCAGTCTAATGCAACCGATAAATTTAAGCAATGCCATTTAATGTCACTGGATAATTTCAGGGTTAGCTGTTGATTGTGGATGTATTAAAGATTTTTCAACTAAGGCATTCTAATGATGTTGCACAGCCAATATACCAACGATGAAACTTGTTACTACCTTCAGATTTTTGCACTGTTAATGCTTATAGATTACATACCTCACTTTCATGAGATAAGTTAATTTTTTTGTACAGTGTCACCAAAATGCCAAGGCGCTGATGTCATTTTATTTTGGTTAAACTGCACAAAAAATTATGAAGACAAGAGGAAAGGTTAAGAGTGGGCACCTCCTCCTCCGGCTGTTCTCTTGATTCGTTCGATCAAGTTTTTATGTTTGATCGATTATCAAGATTGGGATAGCAATTTTTAAGGTCCCCCCGAGTTCGAAATGATATTTACCTTGGAGGAACATGGTTTGCAATTTTTTTATACTGTCATTAGTTAATAATGCTAGTTACCTTCAGACTTTTGTATTTGGTTTAATGCTCATGCACAGCTAGTATACCAATGCTGAAACGTGTTACCTTTACATTTTGTATTGTTAATTCTTATAGAAATCTTCCAGTGCCAGAGTTTATTGAAATCTGTTCACTAAAACCATTGTACTGTACCCTGTAATAAAATAACTACTCTACTGTTGCACTAGCCACTGGATTAGTGTATATTTGTAGTATTCGAAATTTCGAATGTGTTGCATTAGCGTATGGACATAAATAAAGGGTGGCAAGCTTTCCCAGATATGTGCTCAAGAAAACTACTACCTGTTTTCTGAATACTAGTAGATGTTTGGGTACTTTAAACTGAACCGCAAAAACCTCTTATATTAAGGAACAGAGGGTGTAGAGTTCACTCAAATTATCCCGGTAAAGCTAGTCACACCTCTGTTAAAATTAATGTTCATTATGTTATCGGAGGAGGTCTATAAGTTTGTCTCTAATGCCTGTCGACTACATACCTGACATCATGATCTAATGTGTCACGACCGGTTTTTTAATAAAATAATTATTCAGAGACCGATCCCTTTTACGGACCAGTAGAGAAGAATTCCTTCTCACTGGTAGACAATATCTTGATCACAGAAGAAAAATACCAGGAGTACTGAAATATAATACAAGGTTGAGCGGAGACTGCCCAACAATTTATTACAAGCATGCCGATGGAACAAGTCGGCGGATAGGGTGGCATAACGTCTAACTCACGATAATAACGGTGGTGGAAATATCACCGCGAAGCGAGTGATATGACTCCTGAAGACTACAGCTCTTCGAGCGTCGGAGTGAAGCTCGAGGAGACTTATTGCGGGTGGCGGAAGCGTATATAATACAAGTGACCAATATCCGGGATCGCGCAGGACTGACTGGGACTCCTCTAGGCGTCGGACGCGCTATCAAACTCTTCATCCAAGAGATCGCCTTCGTCAACATCTGGCCAAATCAACAAGCCAGGTGAGTACTATGAAAGTACTCGCAAGACAGTTCGGACATAAGATATAACAAATGTATACATGAAGCATATGAACAAGTTAACCAGTGCGTTCAGACATAGAGTAAATAAATACTGGGTGCCAAACGAGGGTCTGAATGACTCCTCGAGAGGAAACTGCAAGAATAGTAGTACTGGTGCCAAACGAGGGTCTGAATGACTCCTCGAGAGGAAACTGCAAGAATAGTAGTACTGGTGCCAAACGAGGGTCTGAATGACTCCTCGAGAGGAAACTGCAAGAATAGTAGTACTGGTGCCAAACGAGGGTCTGAATGACTCCTCGAGAGGAAACTGCAAGAATAATAATGCCATAGTCGGGCGTCGGGGCGACACCACATAAAGGGCTTATAATAGAAAATAAAGGCAGTGCATGCCACAGTCGGACGTCTGAGCGACATCACATAAAGGGCTTATATTTAAAGTAAGGAACAAAAAACGCCATAGTCGGACGTCTGCGCGACGTCACATAAAGGGCTTATATTTAAAGTAAGAAACAAAAACACGCCACAGTCGGACGTCTGCGCGACGTCACATAAAGGGCTTATATTGTAGCTCAATAATTCAGTAGCTCGAGATTTTAATTCATTACAAGAACGAGACAAATATAAGGTTAGTCCATCCACAGCAATAAAATCAAACTGGGTTTACCACTCGAGCTTGTTCACCGGGGACAAGTTTTCCACGCGGATAGATATGGATATACTGATTTCACTACTTGATCATGGATACGATGATTTGGAAGAATTTGACTCTGCAGAGTTTGTACTTAACCACAGCCAACAGATTTCAGTAGTCACGGGGACTAGTTCCGTTTACGGTGTTTTAGAAGAAACACGTCTAACCAGTACACACCCAATTCAACATTCCGAAGCCAGGGATCACCCTCAGCAACGTTCAAGAAAAACCTTGAGACAGGGAGGCTACAACCTCGCGTAGCATGGGATCAAATTTCTATACGCGCGCTCTAAGGGGGTGCCCCCCTCTCGGTCCCAACCGGAAACACCCATGCCCCCTGACCGGATGACTGGCTTTAATCCTGGTCCAAGGTACCATCATCCCGGCCTCTCTGTTTGGTGTGTACACGGAAAGAGGTTACCAACTTACTAAACCGCATCCTGGCAAATGAAACATGTGGTAGCACGGAGGGGAAAAGAACGATAACGTGACTCCGTCCACGTTAACGTTGGAAATAGTCGGATGACGCAAGGCTGGTATGCTACAACAGTACCACCTTGCTGCCCTTCATGTCACCACATGATTAGGCTATCTCTCATCAGAGATCATCGCAACTTTGGAACATGCGGGTAGTTGCCTTACAAGCAACGGGGTATTCACCGACACTCATATGCCACGCACAAACTTTCACGCATACATGCAAAACACCTGTCATATCAAATGTTCAAACATGCTTGCCTGGTTCGGAGAAGTCGGAGTCTAGCTCAGCGAAGTTCGCGGCTCCGTCACCTCTTCCGGAACCTACAGCATAACGAAAACAGGCACTAACGTGAAAACCAACGCGTGCACAGAAACTTCTCCAAAAATATTCCAAATAAATCCTACAAAAAACTAGACAAAATTTTAAGACTGTAAGAAAAAGAATCACTCAAAAATCCCTTTTTATTAAAAAGGTATAAAGGTTTTTGTCCAGGGACTTATCTGTAATGAAACAGAAAAGTTCCAGGGTTTAAACTGAGAAAGCAGAAAACGCTTCGGAAAGAAACGCGCCAGCTAAAAAGGGAAAGTGTATTTTGCCCGAAGGCGCCAACAGAAAACGGTTCGCGAGTGGAAACAGAAGAGAGGCTGACAGGGGGTCCCACATGTCAGGTTTAAAAAGCTCGCCGGCGCCCGAAGGCTGCGGTGGACGCCGGCGTCGAACCACGGCGAGTCAGGAGGATCGGAGGGTACCAAGAGCTTCAGCTTGTTCTTCCGCGTCGGTGGGTGGTGGACTTGGCCAACGGGGAGCACCACGTCGACGGCGACACTTTCTCCGGCGGACGGCGGCTCGGGTGATGGTGGGGAACTCCGGTGGAGGGCTGAAAACTTCGAATTGAAGCGCGGGTCAGAAGGAGGGATGTATAGTGAAGCTACTGGCAAGAGATGGGAGGCGGAGGTGCACGCACGGGGGCGAATCGAGCTGGATCCCGTGGCGGGTCGCGGCGGCCGGAGTCGAGGAAGGAGACCTCCTCGGGGCCCTTCCAGTGGCTAGGCGTGCTCTAGGTGGAGTGCAGGGATGGTGTGTGTGCTCGAGTTGAAGCTCGGGGCCTCTATTTATAGGCGGATCGACGGGGTGGCCGTGAACGGAGAATATCCGGCGAGCGATTACGGCGATGCAGTGGATTGGCAGGAGGTTTGAGTGGCCAGGCAGCATCAGTGGAAGTTACTGGCGCCATTTCACTATTAAACGGAGTTGGTCTTGGCGTAATGGCGTCAGTCCACGGTGGGGTGGATGCACGGGCACGTCGGCGGCAGAGAGCGCGCTCCGCGCCCTGCGGTTCACGATGAGAGTGGCAGCGTGTTCTAGGGAGTGGAAGGCCACACGGCGAGCTCCGGTGGCTTGGGCGGCGCTGGGTGGCGCCGTCTGCGCCGCGCCTCCCGCTGGCGGCCGCAAAGCCGCCGCTGGCGTCGGTCACGGGGCGGCGCACCTTCTGCTGCTCGTCGCCGACATCCGCATGGTGCCAGACGCTCGTGCGGTGCAGAGGACAAGGGGGGGACAGGGAACACGGCGACACAGCGGCACTGGCGAGATCGACGTCGGGTTCTGAAGAAAACGACAGTGCACTGAAACTGTTCTCTGAACTTAACTGAACTTGACATTGACAATGCACTGCAGGTGTTCGACAGAATGATTTGGCAAGCAGAAAAAATTTTCTGGAGCTGGTACTTGGTAAGGAGACCACTCAATGCACCCAGAGGCTGCCTGATTTTACTTGGAATTTTTGGAGAAAGGTTTGAATGAATTTTACCAAATTTGACAAATCTGGTCCAAACTTGCAGCAAGTGTAGTTTGAAAAAATTGAACTGAAGACCAGTGGATCTTCATGGATCTTGGTTGAGGGTTCAAAAGACTAGGAAGGGGAGTTGGTTTGGGGGTAAAAATCAAAACAGAAAGTGGAGTTCCTTTGTAAATCACCAATGGATAGAATAGAAGACAGAAATTTGTTTGAATAAGATTTAAGTGGAAAATAATCATATGGGGAGGTTCAACTTGCTGGATTTGATGCAAATCATGGTCCAAAGGTGAGGGAAGGGTTAGGAGAGAGTATTTGCACTAAGGCCATGGCAAGAGGGAATTGTTGAAAGTGGCAAAGGATTATTTCCAAAAGCCATAGTGCATTTTCAAAGAGGTTTTCAAAAGTCACTTTCCCCAAATGAAAAGCATTTTGTCTTGAGTCCAAAAATAAAAGCAAGAACCTCCAAGACCAAAGACAGATCTTGGGTGAATGCAAATAAAATCTTTTCCATAAAAAAAATATTTGAAAGGGAGGGTTCTTTTGAAGAAAAAATTTAAATCACCTCCCTCAAGTCAAATAAAATCTTTTGAAAAATCCAAATAAAAATTTGGGTGTCACAACACCTACCCCCTTAGGAAAAATCTCGTCCTCAAGATTTCTGCTGATCCTCAAATAGATATGGATACTCTGCCTGGAGAAAATCTTCCCTTTCCCATGTAGCTTCATCCTCGGTGTGGTTGCTCCACTGAACCCTGAAAAATTTTGTCGTTTTCTGACGGGTCCTCCTTTTAGATTCCTCCAATATCTTTACTGGCCTCTCTCTGTAGGTGAGATCTGGTTGCATATCAATGTTCTTATGAGGTACATGCTTCTCCGGGTTACTCACACATTTCCTCAACTGTGGAATACGTCATGGACGTCTGACAGCTCCTTGGGCAAGTCTAGTTGGTAGGCTACTGTGCCTCTTCGTGCCTTTATACAAAATGGTCCAATAAATCTCGGGGCTAGCTTCCCCTTAATTTTGAACCGTTGCAGACCCCTCATAGGAGATACTCGGAGGTATACGGAATCACCGGGTTCAAAGCTGACCTCACGATGCTTCTGATCATAGTAGCTCTTTTGTCGGCTCTGTGCTGTCTTGAGTCTGTCCCTGATTTGTTTAACTTTCTCCTTGGCCTCTTTAAGCATGTCTGGGCCGAAGATACGGCTGTCACCTGTTTCTGACCAATTCAGTGGGGTACGACACCTCCGTCCGTACAATGCTTCAAAGGGTGCCATTTGCAAGCTGGCTTGGTAACGGTTGTTGTAAGCAAATTCGGCATACGGCAAGCTCTCTTCCCAACTGGATCCATAGGTGAGCACACAGGCTCTTAGCATATCCTCTAGGATTTGGTTTACACGTTCCGTTTGTCCATCAGTCTGAGGGTGGTACGCTGTACTGAAAGCTAGTTGCGTGCCTAGAGCTTGTTGTAGGTGATCCCAAAATTTGGAGACGAATTGGGTGCCTCGGTCTGATATTATAGTCTTTGGGACTCCGTGTAAACAAACTATACGGGAGAGATAAAGTTTGGCCAGTCTTTGTGTGGAGTAGGTAGTCTTCACGGGAATGAAATGAGCAACCTTGGTTAGTCGGTCTGTGATGACCCATATGGCGTCATTTCAGCATTGTGATCGGGGTAATCCGACAATGAAGTCCATTCCTATTTCATCCCATTTCCACTCCGGTATCCTGTTTGGCTGGAGTAGCCCTGCTGGCTTTTGATGCTCGGCCTTGATGCGCTGACATGAATCGCAACAAGCAATAAATGTGGCTATATCTCTTTTCATACCGTGCCACCAAAATCTTTCCTGAATGTCCTTGTACATTTTGGTTCCTCCAGGGTGGATCGACTATGGTGCGGTGTGGCTTTCGGTTAAGATTTGTTGCTTGAGTTCCTCAATGTTAGGTACGCAAAGTCTGTCTCCGTACCATAATGTTCCTTCACTGTCTGTGACGAACTCTGA
The DNA here is from genome assembly GCF_018294505.1 of Triticum aestivum. Taxonomy (NCBI): domain Eukaryota; kingdom Viridiplantae; phylum Streptophyta; class Magnoliopsida; order Poales; family Poaceae; genus Triticum; species Triticum aestivum. Next base: position 497,089,391 of record NC_057799.1, read on the forward strand.
AGCCTTACCAAGGTTCATTTTCCTCTTTATACCTTTGATGCTGGGATGTCCCTGTTGAGCCTTCTTAATTTGTTCCACCAGGGTGGGTTGTATCTCCAGATTTGATACGGTGCCCTCAGAGACTAACATCATGTTGAGTCTAGTGAACTCTTGCTGAAACTCAGGCCTCAAGTTTTGCGGACCGTCATTGTCCGGGCTGGGGTTTCGACTAAGGGCATCGGCTACTACATTTGCTTTCCCTGGATGGTAGTGAATACCGACATCATAGTCCTTGACCAATTCCAACCAGCGTCGTTGGCGTAAATTTAGCTCTGGCTGTGTGAAAATATATTTGAGGCTCTTATGGTCCGTGTATATTTCACAGCGATTTCCCAACAGAAAGTGCCTCCACTCCTTGAGTGCATGTATAACTGCTGCTAGCTCCAAGTCATGTGTTGGGTAATTTTCCTCATGTTTTCGCAGCTGCCTGGAGGCATACGCGACAACTTTGCCATCCTGCATCAGCACACACCCGAGACCTTTTCGGGATGCGTCACAATATACTTCAAAACTCTTGTGTATGTCTGGCACAGTTAAGACCGGTGCGGTTGTCAGCTTCTTCTTCAGTTCTTGGAAGCTTTTCTCGCATGCTTCCGACCATACAAATTTCTTGTCCTTCTTGAGCAACTGTGTTATAGGTTTTGCCACAGTGGAGAACCCTTCAATAAATCTTCTGTAATATCCGGCCATTCCTAGGAAACTCCGCACATCTGTAACGTTGGCGGGTGGCTTCCAGTCAAGTATGGCCTTGACTTTTTCTGGGTCTACGACCACGCCTTCTTGGTTCAATATATGGCCTAAGAAACCAACTTGTCTTAGCCAAAATTCGCACTTGCTAAATTTGGCGTACAACTGATGTTTTCTTAATTCTCCCAAAACAATTCGGAGATGCTCAGCATGCTCTTCTGGTGTCCTTGAGTAAACCAGAATATCGTCAATGAATACCACCACAAATTTGTCCATGAATTTCATGAACACTTTGTTCATGAGGTGGACGAAATATGCGGGTGCGTTCGCTAGTCCAAAAGGCATCACTATAAACTCGTATAACCCATATCTGGAGGTGAATGCTGTCTTGGGGATATCTTCTGTCCGTACTTTCAGTTGATGATATCCCGATCTCAAATCAATTTTTGAGAATACCTTGGCTTGTGCGAGCTGGTCAAACAAATCATTTATCCGTGGCATCGGATATTTGTTTTTGATAGTGACCATATTGAGGGCTCGATAGTCTATACACAGTCTCAGTGTCCCATCCTTTTTCTTAGCGAACAACACAGGCGAACCCCAAGGTGAGGAGCTGGCTCGAATAAATCCTTTGTCCAATAATTCCTTTATCTGCTTCTTCAACTCCACCAATTCTGAGGGTGCCATTCTATAAGGCTTCTTATAGATGGGAGCGGTGCCAGGTGCTAGTTCAATGCTGAATTCTATCTCTCGGTCTGGTGGCATGCCTGGTAGTTCTTCAGGGAACACATCAGGAAACTCGCATACCACTGGAACTTTTCTCAGTTCTGCAATGTCCATCTTGTTTAGTTTTGGTTGCTGTGATCGTGGCCTTTCTTGAGCGAAACCCTCATAGTCCTGCCGTGATGGTGAGTGAGAATCACGGTCCGATTAAAACAGTCAATGAATCCTTTGTTGGTGGTCAACCAGTCCATCCCTAAAATGACATCCAGTCCTTTACTCTCCAACACGATGAGATTTGCTTGGAATTGTAGTCCTTCGAACTCAATGACCACTCCTTGGCAGTAACCCTGAGCGATTTGCTTATTTCCGGGGGACTTGATGATCATAGATTTTTCCAAGGGAAGTATCGGAAAACCATGTTGCAAAACAAAACTCTTCGAAATGAACGAATGGGAAGCTCCAGAATCAAACAAAACCGTGGCAGGCACGGTGTTGATAGGGAACGTACCGAGCATGATGTCTGGGGCATTCTACGCTTCTTCCCTAGTCACATGGTTCAGGTGACCCTTCTTGTGGTTGTTGTTGGGATTGAAATTGTTGCGCTTGGGGGCGGGATTGTTTCCACCATTGTTTGGCTTGGGAGCCGCGTTCCTCGACTTTGGGCACTGTTTAGCATAGTGCCCTTCTTGACCACAAGCATAGCAGGTGACCCCTGGACGGTACGTGAACTCTTTGTCCCTAGCATGAAACTGTCCGACGGGCCTTGGATCAGTAGTCGTGGATCTCCTTGCTTCTGTCCTTGGAACCTCAGTCTTTCCTCGGTTGTTGCGAGCAAGAGTCGTTTTGTCCTCTTTCGCTTACGGATATCTTCCAAACTACGGCGCTCATTCTCCAAGGTAATGGCCATGTCAACCAGAGTTTTAAAATCCGGAAAGGTGTGTACAATCAGTTGGCATCTTAGTGCTGGTGCCAGGCCGTCCAGGAATTTTTCCATCTTCTTATTTTCTGCCATGTGCTCGTCGTAGGCATAACGAGACAGCTGGGTAAACTAGCCATTATATTCTGTCACTGACATGCCTCTCTGCTTCAGGTCATCAAACTCTCTCTTCTTGATCTTTATGATGCTCCTGGGGATGTGTGCCCCACGGAAGCCTTCCTTGAACTCTTCCCAGGTGATGTTGTGTTCACTGGGATACATGTGTAGGAAGTTTTCCCACCATGCTGCAGCTGCTCCAGTAAGGCAGTGTGGTGCATAAAGCACCTTCTCATGATTTGAACACTGAGCAATAATCAGCTTCCTTTCAATGTCACGAAGCCAATCATCGGCTTCCAGCGGCCTATCGGTGTGAGCAAAAGTTGAGGGGCGAGTCTTCTGTAACTCAGATAACTTGGAATGTGGTTGATAGGGCTCACGGTGGTTTCCCATATTGATGACATGATTCATCATCTCTTGGTGCTGTTGCTAGCTTTGCTCGACGAGACGGCATACTTGAGACAGGGCTGCTTCACTGTCTTGTTGACTGGACTGACCCTGAGTGAAATTGTTGCTAGTCTGTGTCCCATAAACCTCTTCTGGCTGATTGGGCATGGAGCGAGTCCACGGGCGAGACATTTTTCCAACCTGGGGTATTATTTTGCAAAAACCCATGAGAAAAACTGTGTAGCACAAGGAAAATCTTGCAAAGGCAACAATTTAAAAGACTTCAAGGTTTTTCAAAGAAACACAAACGATTTTGCACGAAGAAGAACTGCTTAGCATATATCTTACACGCGAAAAGCAAACACACGATACAGCACTCAGGATGCGCGTACGCATTCCTGACATGTTATTTAGGCTAGCGCACTCCTCCGGAAAGCAGCAAACACACCAATACAAACTAGCGTACAGATAAAACAACACATCATACAAGCAGACATAACGCGCGGCTACTCGGCGCTCTCAGTCGGAGATGGTGAAGATTTCCTTTCCCTTGCCGATGGCAAGACTCAGCAGTCCAGGAGAATCAACCTCCACCTCCTCTCTAGCTGGCTCCTGGCGCGTAACGCTACGCTGCGGTGATGGTGCGGAAGCGACGGGTGGTAGAGCGGGTGCGGCAGGCGGTGCGGCTCTGACTGGAGTAGGAGCGATGACTCGGTCGAACTCCTCAGTGGTAGGCAGACGGCGAGCAGTGGCCAAAACGGCCGGTGCATAAGAGGCTGAAGACGAGATGAAAGTCAAAGGAGGTGCCGTGTTGAGAAGCTCCTTCCTGCTGGCAGGACCGCCCCGGACTAAGTCCATGCGGGCAGCCACAAGATCGTCCACGAGGTTGTCGAAAGACTCCTCCAGAGCCTTGAGATACTCCACAACCATCTCGATGGCTTCATCTCGCTCTCCCCGATGGCAGGCGAATGCATAGTGACTGGTGTATGGCACATGGCATGGGAGGTAGCGGTAGCGACGAGTCTTCATCGTAGGAAGGATGTCCCGAAGACGAGCTATCGCCTCACGGGCAGCCATCTGCATGGCATGCCTCTCCGTAGGCATGGCCCTTCCCACAAAACGGAAGTGGCGAGCTGCAGAACGCCCTCCCTTGAATTGCACCACAGCTTGGTGCATAGACACGTCATCGCTGAGCTTATGCTGGTAGAGCGTGAACTCCGGGCGAGCTGCTGGCCCGATCGCGAGCTTGGTGATCGAGACGAGGAGCTTGACAAACCCCTGAAGAAATGCCTACCTCTGAAGAAACTGACAAGCTGCTCTGAAGAAAATGCCATGCGAATCTGAAGAAACTGCTAGCAAAAACGTTCGCAAATGCCTTATCTCCCAGCTAAAGTTCATCAATTAATGCCCTCGGCTGCGACTCGTTGCATGCTGCTCCGCGTACTGGCTGCGAGCGATTTTGAGTGCCCGTATGCAGCCGGCCATAATTAAGGCAGCTAACTGACGCGAAAAAAGATGCGCTTTAATTGTTGCGGGCCTTTTAAATCCGTGGAATCATTATTGACAAGGAGGGAGAAGATTTGAGTGCACTCATTTGACCGTAAGGCTGGCGTGCGACCCAGCACGGACGGGACGGGACGGCACACTCAGAATTTCAGTTTCTCTAGTTTTCCACGGCAAGCTGGCGCGCTAAGCCATGCCTGCTTCATTATGCATTGAATTCCGATGACCGTCGTGCTACCTTCCGCTTATAAGTACTGTTTCTCGGCCTTCTATGGTGGCACCGTGACCCAACTCGCCCTATCCTCATAAGCCCCTACCGGCCCGACGTTGCTCGCCACTTATCCTCGCTCTCACCACGTCCGCCATGCCCCCGCCCGTCCGCGATAGGCATGGTCGGAGGCTGTCACCGCCGGAACTAGTGTTCGGTTTTTCACCGGAAGGCATACGGAGGGAGGAGGCATTCTATTAGTCTTTAGATGGCAATGCGGAGATCGAGGACTTGTTGGAGCGCGACCACCTGGCGGAGGAGCAGGAGTTGTTGGAACACGACCGCTTGGCGGATGAGCAGTGTATCGCCGATTTGCGCCGCCAGTGGGACATGGAGCAGCAGCGCACCGACGCTCTGAGTCGCGAGCAGAGCGCCCGCACGTGGACCGACTACGTGGAGGCCGGCGCCCGGCAAATAGCCCTGGAGGCTGTCGGGCACGCACGCGTTCGTGACACCGATTTTTACTACCACCTCGTCAAGTGGGTTTCCCGCTTAGAAGCCGAAGCTTCGGTGGACCACGCCGGCATGGAAAGGGCCAACGCGCGCGAGCAACGCGCCCTATCGCACCTCTGGCAAGTCCGAGGCGAGGCAAAGGACGCCGGTGCCGGCGTTTAGCGTGTACCGCAGATGGCGGCCGGCATCGTCTAGTTAGCTAAGAGTAAGTTAGTACTTGTATGCTACTAGAGTGTTAGTGGAAGTAGATAGTTAACTTGGCTATGATGGTTGTCAACGTGGAAGTTCAGTACTCTATATGTGGATCAGACCTGTTACTTTGCTCTCAATGTTGAACTTTCCGTTTGAACATATGGAATGGGCTGTTATTTTTTTAAATGGGTTGTATTTGTCCTCCATGGGTTTAGAGGCTGACTTGTGGGCCTACCAAGTTGACGCGTACACAACCAGGAGATGATTGTACGTGGAGAGGATGACAGCAGGGACCCGCCAAGGTCATGGCAGTACGCAAGCAAAGTGCCTCCTTATTTCAATCCAATAAAAAAATGGCTCCTCGTAATGGATTTCTGACATCTGGGTCCCATGCCATTGTCAACGTAGTCAATAAACTAGAGAGTTGCACAACAAGCGGCTGACATCAGGGACCCAGCAGCTCGCCCAGTTATTTTTGTTTTGGGTTAATTTGATAAATGCCACTCCAAATCTGGTGTTTCTAAGAAATGCCACTGCAATTTCCAAACTTTGAAAAATGCCATTTCATGCCATCCCCAGTGGCATTTTTCGAAGTCTGGAGTGGCGTTTTTCAAAGTTTGCAAATTGCAGTGGCGTTTTCCAAAGTTTGCAAAAATTGCAGCGGCATTTTTCAGAGTTTGGAAATTGCAGTGGCAGTTTTATGAATCGCCATATTTGTTGTGGCATTTATCTAATTTGTTTTTGAGACGGAAGTAGGGTGTCAACTGGGCTGTGCGGGGCACTCTGGCATGTCTAGACAGCCTTCTCTTTTCTGTTTACCACAGACCAGCCAAGTAGTTTTTTTTTCTTTCTGAAAATGGCTAGCCCAGTTTTTTTGTGATTTGCCAAGTAAGTTGCTTTGTCAGGCCTATTGGGCTGCAAATCTTTCAAGACGAGGAGAGCTTCATTCGGCTGGACGAGAAAATGGCCTATCAGTAATGAGAAATGGATTGTACATTTTTAAAACACATCAAACCGGCAATTAATTTCAAATTTCTTTTTTTCATTTCAAGATTTTAAATTGCATTAATTTTATGCGTGGACAATTTGTTGGATTTTATATTGATATACATTTATTTTTAAAATCAGTTTGAATGTGACTCGAAATTTCGGGATTAAAAATAGTTCGGACCGCACCAAAATATGCAACATTTCGTATAATTTTTTAACCGTGGCCACAATATGGGCTGTAATGCTAACAAAAATAATATGGGCTCCAAAAGAAACCTTCAGAATTAGCAAATGGGCTGTAAATTATTAGAAATAATGGCAGATGGGCTGTATGCTGTTTTCCACAGATTTGAGGCTTTCCTAAAAAAAAGGTTGACACACAAGCAGTGACTGTTGGATGGCCATCCAACGGTCGTCGTGCTTCTTCAATCTCTGCTCTTCCTGCTCCAGCCGCTCAAACAAGCGCCCGCGGGACTGCCTGCTCCCTCCTCCCCGCGGCCGGCTCTGCTGCCGCGCAGGCCTCACCGCCCCACCGTACTCCCATCGCTGGCCTAGCCATCCCTCTACTCACACACACCTGCGGTTATTCTCCGGCGACGGAAGACGAACCAGTAAACCCTCGTACAGTCGTACTCCCCTCCGCGTGGGAAACAACTACCGAGTCTTCCCTGCCTCCATGTCGTTCCCTTCCTAGGCCTCGCCGTCGTCCACCGCCCTGGTGCTCTCGGCGCGGCCTGGTCAACGTGGTCAACGACCGACATGCATCTGAAGTGGACTGTACATGGAGAGGCCGACAGCTGGGTCCACGGCCGCACGCAAGGAAATGCCTCCTTTTTACGTGCAAAATAATGATTCCACCACCTGACATCAGGGACCCACCGAAAGGGCCTCTTTATTTCATGAAAAAAAGTTACCGCTGCTGACAGCTCGGACCCACCAGCTATATCTTCGCACGCAAGGAAGTGCCTCCTTATTACGCAAAAAAAATGAATACTCCCGCTACTAGCTGGGACCCACCATGGTGGGAGGCTGACTTGTGGGCCTACTAAGTTGACTGGGACGGGGGCCTTTGTCAACTTTAGTCAATATGAACGATTCTAGCTCCAGTGACCGTACGATGTCCATCCAACGGCCGTAGTGCTTCTTCAACCTCTGGTCTTCTTGCTCCAGCCGCCCAAAGCAGCGCCGGTCGTGCCGCATGCTCCTGCCTCCCGTGGCCGGCTGTGCTACCGCGGAGGCCTCACCGCCCCCTACTATTCCCACCGCTGGCCAGGCCCTGCGGCGACGGCAGCCTCACACTGCAGCCGAACCAGTGAACCATCGTACTCCTCTCCGCGCGGGCTTCCATTGCCGCGTCTTCCCCGGCTCCCCGTCGTCCCCTTCCTAGGCCTCGCTGTCGTCCACCGCCCTGGTGCTCTCAGCGCGGCGTGGTCAACGTGGTCAAGGAACGACTTCCATCGGACGTGGACTGTACGTGGAGAGGCTGACAGCTGGGTCCACGGCCGCAGCAAGGAAGTGCCTCCTTATTACGCGGAAAATAATGATTCCTCCACCTGACAGTTGGGACCCACCGGACGGGCCACTGTATTTCGCGAAAAAAACGTTTCCCCCTAACTGCTGGGACCCACCAGCTACATCTTCGCACACAAGGAAGTGCGTCCGGGCAAAAAAAACGATTCGCCCCCTGACTGCTGGGACCCACCAGCTACATCTTCGTAGGCAAGGAAGTGCCTGACAGTCGGGACCCACCTGGTCGAAGCGTACGTAGCGTTGTCATTCTAGTCGCGAACGTGTACGTACATATATACTGGTGGATGTAGAGGCGTGCACGTGTCGTAGTAGAGGCGCGCACGTAGCATGTACACGTACGTACAACGGCTAGTGTGCAAGAAAGAAAATACGGCCACGTACGTACATACGGGCAGGGTCTCGAACGCCTACTCGCGCATACGTACGGCCAGGGCTCGTGTACATGGCTGGGTCGGAATGGAGAAACAGCGTCGTCGTCGTGTTCATGGGGAGCCAACCGGCTGGGTCGGAACGGAATGCGTCGTCGTGTTCATCGGGAGGGCTTGGACGAAACAGCCGACGGAAACGAGGCCTGGCGTACCGCAGAATGGAGGAAACGGCCATGTGTGACCGGCCACGTTTGAAATGGGATCCTGTTCATCGGGAGGGGTCTGGCGTACCGCAAAACGGAGGAAACGGACCTCCTACGGTCGAAACGGGGGTCCTGTTGATCGGGAGGGGTGTGGCGTACCGCAAAATGGAGGAAACGGACTTGTGTTGGAGCGCTACGGTCGAAACGGGGGTCCTGTTCATCGGGAGGGGTGTGGCGTACCGCAAAACGGGACTCCACGGGATACTGTTCACCTCCACCGTCGACCCCCTCCAGCCTCCACGGGCTACTGTTCATCCACTTTCGATCTCGTTGTGACACCCAAGTTTTTATTTGGTTTTTTCAAAAAAGATTTTTATTTGACTTGAGGGGAGTGATTTAAAAATTTTCTTCAAAAGAACTCTCACTCTCAAATACTTTTCTTTATGACAAAAATTTTATTTGGATTCACCCAAGATCTGCCTTTGACCTTGGGGGTTCTTGCTTTTCATTTGGGCTCAAGACAAAATGTTTTTCAGTTGAGAGAATAACTTTTGAGAACCTTTTCCTGAATTTGCACTATGGCTTTTGAAAAGTACTTTGCCACTTTCAACTATTCCTTCTTGTCATGGCATAAGTGCAAATCCTCTCTCCTAACCCTTCCCTCACCTCTGGATCATGATTTGCATCAAATCCAGCAAGTTGAACCCCCCCCCCCCCATGTATTCATTTCCATTCAAATTCTATTCAAACAAATTTCTGTCTTCTCTTATAGCACTTGGAGATTTACAAAGGAACCCCACTGTCTGTTTTGATTTTTGGCCCCAAACTTCTTTCCCCTCCTAGTCCTTTGAACTCTCAACCTGGAACCATGAAGATCCACTGGTCTCCAGTTCAAAATTTTCAAACTACATCAGCTGCAAGTTTGGACCAGATTTGCCAAATTTGGTGAAATTCATTCAAAACTTTCTCCAAAAATTCCAAGTAAATTCATGCAGCCTCTGGGTGCTTTGAGTGATCATCTCACCAAGTTACAGCTCCAGCAAAATTCATCTCTTTACCAAAACCTACTGTCGAACACCAGCATTGCTTGGTCATGTCAAGTTTCAGTAAGTTCAGACAACACTGCAGTGCTCACTGTCGTTTTCTTCAGAGACGGGCATCGATCTCGCCAGTGCCATCACGTCGCCTTGCTCCTCGTCCTCGCCCACTTGTTCCTGCACCGCACGAGTGCCTGGCATCTTGCGGGCGTCGGCGACGAGCAGCAGAAGGTGCGCCGCCCCGTGACCGACGCCGGCGGCGGCTTTGCGGGCGCCAGCGGGAGACACGGCGCCGCCGACTCCACCCAGCACCGCCCAGACCACCGGAGCCCGCCGCGTGGCCGTCCACTCCCCCGAATGCGCTGCCGCTCTCGTCGTGAACCCCAGGGCGCGGAGCGCGCTCTCTGCCGCCGTTGAGCCCGTGCGGTCACCTCACCGTGGGCAGACGCCATTACGCCAAGACCAGCTCCGTTTAGCTGCAAAACGAGTTCCGTAACATCCACTGATGCTGCTCGACCGCTCAAACCCCCTGCCAACCCACTGCTCCGCTGTAATCGCTCGCCGGAGATTCTCCATTCACGGCCACCCCGTCGATCTGCCTATAAATAGAGGTCCCGAGCTTCAACTCGAGCACCCACCAGCCCTACACTTCCCCTAGAGCACGCCCAGCCACTGGAAGAGCCGCGAGGGGGTCTCCTTCCTCGACTCCGGCCGCCGCGATCCGCCACGGGATCCAGCCCGATTCGCCCCCGTGTGTGCTCCGCAGCCCCCATTCGCTTGCCAGTAGCTTCTCCTTGCATCACCCGTTCTGACCCGCGCCTCAATTCGTACTTTACAGCCCTCCACCGGAGTTCCCCAACCTCACCCAAACCGCCGTCCGCCGGAGATAGTGTCGCCGTCGACGTGGTGCTCCCCGTTGGACGAGTCCACCACCCACCGACGCGGAAGAAGACACTGAAGCTCTTGGTACCCTCCGTTCCTCCTAACTCGCCGTGGTTCGACGCCGGCGTCCACCGCCGTCTTCGGGCGCCGGCGAACTTTCAAACCTGACATGCGGGCCCCGCGTGTCAGCCTCTGTTTTATTTCCCCGAACCATTTTCTGTTGGCGCCTTCGGGCAAAGTACGTTTTCCCCTTTGCGCTTGCGCATTCCCAGCCGAAGCGTTTTCTGTTTTCTCAGTTAAAACCCTGGAACTTTTCTGTTTCATTACAGATAAGTCCCTGGACAGAAACCTTTATAACTTTTTAATAAAAAGGTATTTTTGAGTGATTCTTTTTCTGTCAATCTCCAAATTTTGTCTAGTTTTTTATGGGATTTATTTATTTGGCAAAGTTTCTGTGCATGTGTTGGTTTTCACGTTAGTACCCCGTTTCGTGATTGCCGTAGGTTCCGGGAGGGGGGACGGAGCCGCGAACTTCGCCGAGCTAGACTCCGACTTCTCCGAACCAGGCAAGCATGTTTGGACATTTGATATGGCAGATGTTTTGCATGTTCGTGTGAAAGTTTGTGCGTGGCATGTGAGTGTCGATAAATACCTCGTTGCTTGTAAGGCAACGACCCGGTTGTTCCGAAGTTGCGATGACCTCTGATGAGAGGTGGCCTAATCATGTGGTGACATGAAGGGCAGCAAGGTGGTACTGTTGTAGCATGCCAGCCTTGTGTCATCTGACTCTCTTCGACGTTAACGTGGTTGGAGCCACGTTATCGATCTTTTCCCGCATGTTCCAAAGCTGCGATGACCTCTGATGAGAGGTGGCCTAATCATGTGGTGACATGAAGGGCAGCAAGGTGGTACTGTTGTAGCATGCCAGCCTTGTGTCATCCGACTTTTCCGACGTTAACATGGTTGGAGCCGTGTTATCGTCCCTTCCCCTTTCCGTGCTACCACATGTCTCATTGCCAGGATATGGTTTAGTAAGTTGGTAACCTCTTTCCGTGTACACACCAAACAGAGAGGCCGGGATGATGGTACCTTGGCCCAGGATTAAAGCCAGTCATTCGGTCAGGGGGCCTGGGTGTTTCCGGTTGGGACCGAGAGGGGGGGCACCCCCTTATAGCGCGCGTATAGAAATTTGATCCCATGCTACGCGAGGTTGTAGCCTCCCCGACTCAGGGTTTTTCCTGAATGTTGCCGAGGGTGATCCCTGGCTTCGGATGGTTAAATTGGGTGTGTACTGGTTAGACGTGTTCCTTCCAGAACACCGTAGACGGAACTAGTCCCCGTGACTACTGAAATCCGTTGGCTGTGGTTAAGTACAAACTCTACAGAGTTAAATTCTTTCCAAATCATCGTATCCATGATCAGTAATGTAGACTTTTTATCCAAATCTATCCGTGTGAAAAACTTGCCCCCGGTGAACAGCTCAAGTGGTAAATTCAATTTCATTGTTATTCCTGTGGATGGACTAACATTATATTTGTCTCGTGCTTGTGATAAGTTATATTCCCGAACTAATGAAATGTTGTGCTACAATATAAGCCCTTTATGTGATGTCGCTCAGACGTCCGACTGTGGCATGTACTGTCTTTACTTTCTGTTATAAGCCCTTTATGTGATGTCGCTCAGACGTCCGACTGTGGCATGTACTGTCTTTACTTTCTGTTATAAGCCCTTTATGTGGTGTCGCCCCGACGCCCGACTGTGGCATTATTATTCCGCATTTTCCGCTCGAGGAGTCTTTCAGACACTCGTTTGGCACCAGTATTATTATTCCGCATTTTCCGCTCGAGGATTCTTTCAGACACTCGTTTGGCACCTGTATTATTATTCCGCATTTTCCTCTCGAGGAGTTTTTCAGACACTCCTCTGGCACCTGTATTATTATTCCGCATTTTCCTCTCGAGGAGTCTTTCAGACACTCGTTTGGCACCAGTATTATTATTCCGCATTTTCCGCTCGAGGCGTCATTCAGACCCTCGCTTGGCACCCAGTATTTACTATCTCTGAGTCTGATCGCACTGATTAACTTATTCATGTGCTTCATGTTTGCATTTGTTATACCTTATGTCCGAACTGTCTTGCGAGTACTTTCATAGTACTCACCTGGCTTGTTGATTTGGCCAGATGTTGACGAAGGCGATCTCCTGGATGAAGAGTTTGATAGCGCGTCCGACGCCTAGAGGAGTCCCAGTCAGTCCTGCGCGATCCCGGATTTTGGTCACTTGTATCGTTTACGCTTCCGCCACCCGAAATAAGTATTCTCGAGCCTCACTCCGACGCTCGAAGAGTTGTAGTGTTCTGGAATCATGTCACTCGCTTCGCGATGATATTTCCACCACCGTTTTTATCGTGAGTTAGTAGTTTGCCACCCTATCCGCCGTATTGTTTATTCGGCGTGCTTGTAATAAATTGTTGGGCAGTCTCTGCTCAACTTTGTATTATATTTAGTACTCCTGGTATTTTTCTTCTGTGACCAATGTATTGTCTATCAGTGAGAAGGAATTCTTCCTCGCTGGTCCGTAACAGGGATTGGTTTCTCAATAATTATTTTATTGAAAAACCGGTCGTGACAAGCTTGGTATCAGAGCCAGGCTGGCTGTAGGAAGCCACTAGGTGCGATCGTTAATCGGTTATTAGCGTCTTTAGTGCTTCTTCAGCATTTTGCAATTGTAGCTATTTTCTGTTGGTCATCATAAAATTTATGACATGACTACTCAGAATTTTTGCCTACTTTTGTAGATGGCTGGCAGCGGCTGTTTGAATCGAGTGTTCACCAACGTGCCCGAGGGGTTTGTCAAGCTCCTCGTCTCCATCACCAAGCTCGCGATCGGGCCAGCAGCTCGCCCGGAGTTCACCCTCTATCAGCACAAGCTCAGTGATGACGTGTCTATGCACCAGGCTGTGGTGCAGTTCAAGGGAGGACGTTCAACTGCACGCCATTTCCGTTTTACGGGAAGGGCCATGCCTACGGAGAGGCATGCCATGCAGATGGCTGCCCGTGAGGCGATAGCTCGCCTTCGGGACATCCTTCCTACGATGAAGACTCGTCGCTACCGCTACCTCCCATGCCATGTGCCTTACACCAGCCACTATGCGTTCGCCTGCCATCGGGGAGAGCGAGATGAAGCCATCGAGATGGTTGTGGAGTATCTCAAGGCTCTGGAGGAGTCTTTCGACAACCTCGTAGATGATCTTGTGGCTGCCCGCATGGACTTAGTCCGGGGCGGTCCTGCCAGCAGGAAGGAGCTTCTCCACACGGCGCCACCTCTGACATTCGTCTCGTCTTCAGCCTCGTATGCACCGGCCGTTTGGGCCACCGCTCGCCGTCTGCCTACCACTGAGGAGTTCGACCGAGTCATCGCTCCTACTCCAGTCAGAGCCGCACCGCCTGCCGCACACGCTCTACCGCCAGTCGCCCCCGCACCATCACCGCAGCGCAGCGTCGCACGCCAGGAGCCAGCTAGAGAGGAGGAGGTTGATTCTCCTGGACCGCTGAGCCTTGCCCTCGGCAAGGGGAAGGAGATCTTCACCATCTCCGACTGAGAGCACCGAGTAGCCGCGCGTTATGCCTGCTTGTATGATGTGTTGTTCTTATCTGTACGCTAGTTTGTGTTGGTGTGTTTGCTGCCTTCCGGAGTAGTACGCTAGCTTTTAATAACATGTCAGGATTGTGTACGCACAACCTGAGTGCTGTATCTTGTGTTTGCTTTCGCATGTAAAATTTGTGTTAAGCACTTCTTCTTCGTGAAAATTATTTGTGTTTCTTTGAAAACCTTGAAACCTTTTTGATTATTGCCTTTGCAAGGGTTTTCCTCGTGCTACACAGTTTTTTCTCATGGGTTTTGCAAATGATACCCCAGACTGGAAAAATGTCTCGCCCTTGGACTCGCTCTATGCCCAATCAGCCAGAAGAGGTTTACGGAACACAGACCAGCAACAATTTTACTCAGGGTCAGTCCAGCCAACAGGACAGCGAAGCGGCACTGTCTCAAGTATGCCGTCTCTTCGAGAAAAGCCAGCAACAGCACCAGGAGATGATGAACCATGTCATCAATATGGGAAACCACCGTGAACCCTATCAACCACATTCCAAGTTATCTGAGTTACAGAAGACTCGCCCCTCAACTTTTGCTCACACCGATAGGCCGCTGGAAGCCGATGATTGGCTTCGTGGGATCGAAAGGAAACTAATGATCGCTCAATGCTCAGATCATGAGAAGGTGCTTTATGCACCACACTACCTTACTGGAGCAGCCGCAACATGGTGGGAAAACTTCCTACACATGCACCCCAGGGAACACAACATCACCTGGGAAGAATTCAAGGAAGGCTTCCGTGGGGCACACATCCCCAGGAGCATTCTAAAGATCAAGAAGAGAGAGTTTGATGACCTGAAGCAAAGAGGCATGACCGTCACAGAATACAACGGCCAGTTTACCCAACTGTCTCGTTATGCCTACGACGAGCACATGACAGAAAACAAGAAGATGGAAAAATTCCTGGACGGCCTGGCACCAGCATTAAGATGCCAACTGATTGTACACACCTTTCCGGATTTTAAAACGCTGGTGGACAAGGCCATCACCCTGGAGAATGAGCGCCGTAGTCTGGAAGATATCCGCAAGCGGAAGAGGGACAAGACGACTCTTGCCCGCAGCAACCGAGGCAAGACTGAGGTCCCAAGGACAGACACAAGGAGATCCACGACTACTGAGCCAAGACCCGCGGACAATTTCATGCCAGAGACAAGGAGTTCACATACCGTCCAGGGGTCACCTGCTATGCTTGTGGTCAACAAGGGCATTATGCTAAACAGTGCCCGAAGCCAAGAGACTCGGCACCCAAGCCGAACAATGGTGGAAACAATCCAGCCCCCAAGCGCAACAACTTCAATCCCAGCAACAACCACAGGAAGGGTCACTTGAACCATGTGACCAGGGAAGAAGCGCAGAATGCCCCAGACATCGTGCTCGGTACGTTCCCTGTCAACACAGTACCTGCCACGGTTTTGTTTGATTCTGGAGCTTCCCATTCGTTCGTTTCGAAGAGTTTTGTTTCGCAACATGGTTTTCCGATACTCCCCTTGGAAAAATCTATGATCATCAAGTCCCCCGGAAATAAGAAAATTGCTCAGGGTTACTGCCAAGGAGTGGTCATTGAGTTCGAAGGACTACCATTCCACGCGAATCTCATCGTGTTGGAAAGTAAAGGACTGGATGTCATTTTAGGAATGGACTGGTTGACCACCAACAAAGGATTCATCGACTGTTTCAATCGGACAGTGATTCTCACTCACCATCACGGCAAGACAATAAGAGTTTACGCTCAAGAAAGGCCACGATCACAGAAACCAAAACTGAACAAGATGGACATCGCAGAATTAAGAAAAGTGCCAGTGGTATGCGAGTTCCCTGATGTGTTCCCAGAAGAACTACTAGGCATGCCACCAGACCGAGAGATCGAATTCAGCATTGAACTAGCACCTGGCACCGCTCCCATCTATAAGAAGCCTTATAGAATGGCACCCTCAGAATTGGTGGAGTTGAAGAAGCAGATAAAAGAATTATTGGACAAAGGATTTATACGAGCCAGCTCCTCACCATGGGGTTCGCCCGTATTGTTCGCCAAGAAGAAGGATGGGACACTGAGACTATGCATAGACTATCGAGCCCTCAATATGGTCACCATCAAAAACAAATATCCGATGCCACGGATAAATGATTTGTTTGACCAGCTCGCACAAGCTAAAGTATTTTCAAAGATTGATTTGAGATCAGGATATCACCAATTAAAGGTACGAACAGAGGATATCCCCAAGACAGCATTCACTTCCAGATATGGGCTATACGAGTTCACAGTGATGCCTTTTGGTCTAACAAACGCCCCCGCATTTTTCGTCCACCTCATGAACAAAGTATTCATGAAATTCATGGACAAATTTGTGGTGGTATTCATTGACGACATTCTGGTTTACTCAAGGACACCAGGAGAACATGCTGAGCACCTCAGAATTGTTTTGGGAGAATTGAGGAAGCATCAGTTGTACGCCAAGTTTAGCAAATGCGAATTTTGGCTAAGACATTTCTTAGGCCATATACTGAACCAAGAAGGCGTAGCCGTAGACCCAAAAAAGTCAAGGCCATACTAGACTGGAAGCCACCCGCGAATGTTACAGATGTGCGGAGTTTCCTAGGAATGGCCGGATATTACAGGAGATTTATTGAAGGATTCTCCACTGTGGCAAAGCCTATGACCCAACTACTCAAGAAAGACAAGAAATTCGTATGGACGGAAGCATGTGAGCAGAGCTTCCAAGAACTCAAGAAGAAGCTGACAACCGCACCAGTCTTAACTGTGCCAGACATACACAAGAGTTTTGAAGTATATTGTGACGCGTCCCGAAAAGGTCTCGGATGTGTGCTAATGCAGGATGGCAAAGTTGTCACATATGCCTCCAGACAACTGCGAAAACATGAGGAAAATTACCCAACACATGACTTGGAACTAGCAGCAGTTATACATGCACTCAAGGAGTGGAGGCACTTTCTGTTGGGAAATCGCTGTGAAATATATACAGACCATAAGAGCCTCAAATATATTTTCACACAGCCAGAGCTGAATTTACGCCAACGACGCTGGTTGGAACTGGTCAAGGACTATGACGTCGGTATTCACTACCACCCAGGAAAAGCAAATGTAGTGGCCGATGCCCTTAGCCGAAACCCCAGCCCGGACAGTGACGGTCAGCAAAACTTGAGGCCTGAGTTTCAGCGAGAGTTCACTCGGCTCAACATGATGTTAGTCTCTGAGGGCACCATATCGAACCTGGAGATACAACCCACCCTAGTGGAACAAATCAAGAAGGCCCAACAGGGACACCCCAGTATCGAAGGCATAAAGAAGAAAATGAACCGTAGTAAGACTTCAGAATTCGTCACGGACAGTGAAGGAACATTATGGTACCGGAACAGACTTTGCGTACCTAACATTGAGGAACTCAAGCAACAGATCTTGACGGAAAGCCACACCGCTCCATATTCTATCCATCCTGGAGGAACCAAAATGTACAAGGACATCCAGGAAAGATTTTGGTGGCACGGTATGAAAAGAGATATAGCCACATTTATTGCTTGTTGCGATTCATGTCAGCGCATCAAGGCCGAGCACCAAAAGCCAGCAGGGCTACTCCAGCCTAACAGGATACCGGAGTGGAAATGGGATGAAATTGGAATGGACTTCATTGTCGGATTACCCCGATCACAACGCGGAAATGATGCCATATGGGTCATCACAGACCGACTAACCAAGGTTGCTCACTTCATTCCCGTGAAGACTACCTACTCCACACAAAGACTGGCAAAACTTTATCTCTCCCATATAGTTTGCTTGCACGGAGTCCCAAAGACTATAATATCAGGCCGAGGCACCCAATTCGTCTCCAAATTTTGGGATCACCTACAACAAGCTCTGGGCACGCAACTGGCTTTCAGTACAGCATACCACCCTCAGACAGATGGACAAACAGAGCGTGTAAACCAAATCCTAGAAGACATGCTAAGAGCCTGTGTGCTCACCTATGGATCCAGTTGGGAAGAGAGTTTGCCGTATGCCGAATTTGCGTACAACAACAGTTACCAAACCAGCTTGCAAATGGCACCCTTTGAAGCATTGTACTTACGGAGGTGTCGTACCCCATTGATTGGTCAGAAACAGGTGACAGCCGTACCTTCGGCCCAGATATGCTTAAGGAGGCCGAGGAAAAAGTTAAACAAATCAGGGACAGACTCAAGACAGCACAGAGCCGACAAAAGAGCTACTATGATCAGAAGCATCGTGAGGTCAGCTTTGAACCTGGCGATTCCGTATATCTCCGAGTATCTCCTATGAGGGGTCTGCAATGGTTCAAAATAAAGGGGAAACTAGCCCCAAGATTTATTGGACCATTTTGTGTAAAGGCACGAAGAGGCACAGTAGCCTACCAACTAGACCTCCCCAAGGAGCTGTCAGACGTCCATGACGTATTCCACGTCTCGCAGTTAAGGAAATGTGTGTGTAACCCGGAGAAACATGTACCTCATGAGGACATTGATATGCAACCAGATCTCACCTACAGAGAAAGGCCAGTAAAGATTTTAGAAGAGTCTGAACGGAGGACCCGTCAGAAAACGACAAAATTTTTCAGGGTCCAGTGGAGCAACCACACTGAGGATGAAGCCACATGGGAAAGGGAAGATTTCCTTCGAGCAGAGTATCCATATCTATTTGAGGATCAGCAGAAATCTCGAGGACGAGATTTTTCCTAAGGGGGTAGGTGTTGTGACACCCAAGTTTTTATTTGGTTTTTTCAAAAAAGATTTTTATTTGACTTGAGGGGAGTGATTTAAAAATTTTCTTCAAAAGAACTCTCACTCTCAAATACTTTTCTTTATGACAAAAATTTTATTTGGATTCACCCAAGATCTGCCTTTGACCTTGGGGGTTCTTGCTTTTCATTTGGGCTCAAGACAAAATGTTTTTCAGTTGAGAGAATAACTTTTGAAAACCTTTTCCTGAATTTGCACTATGGCTTTTGAAAAGTACTTTGCCACTTTCAACTATTCCTTCTTGTCATGGCATAAGTGCAAATCCTCTCTCCTAACCCTTCCCTCACCTCTGGATCATGATTTGCATCAAATCCAGCAAGTTGAACCCCCCCATGTATTCATTTCCATTCAAATTCTATTCAAACAAATTTCTGTCTTCTCTTATAGCACTTGGAGATTTACAAAGGAACCCCACTGTCTGTTTTGATTTTTGGCCCCAAACTTCTTTCCCCTCCTAGTCCTTTGAACTCTCAACCTGGAACCATGAAGATCCACTGGTCTCCAGTTCAAAATTTTCAAACTACATCAGCTGCAAGTTTGGACCAGATTTGCCAAATTTGGTGAAATTCATTCAAAACTTTCTCCAAAAATTCCAAGTAAATTCATGCAGCCTCTGGGTGCTTTGAGTGATCATCTCACCAAGTTACAGCTCCAGCAAAATTCATCTCTTTACCAAAACCTACTGTCGAACACCAGCATTGCTTGGTCATGTCAAGTTTCAGTAAGTTCAGACAACACTGCAGTGCTCACTGTCGTTTTCTTCAGAGACGGGCATCGATCTCGCCAGTGCCATCGCGTCGCCTTGCTCCTCGTCCTCGCCCACTTGTTCCTGCACCGCACGAGTGCCTGGCATCTTGCGGGCGTCGGCGACGAGCAGCAGAAGGTGCGCCGCCCCGTGACCGACGCTGGCGGCGGCTTTGCGGGCGCCAGCGGGAGACACGGCGCCGCCGACTCCACCCAGCACCGCCCAAACCACCGGAGCCCGCCGCGTGGCCGTCCACTCCCCCGAATGCGCTGCCGCTCTCGTCGTGAACCCCAGGGCGCGGAGCGCGCTCTCTGCCGCCGTTGAGCCCGTGCGGTCACCTCACCGTGGGCAGACGCCATTACGCCAAGACCAGCTCCGTTTAGCTGCAAAACGAGTTCCGTAACATCCACTGATGCTGCTCGACCGCTCAAACCCCCTGCCAACCCACTGCTCCGCCGTAATCGCTCGCCGGAGATTCTCCGTTCACGGCCACCCCGTCGATCTGCCTATAAATAGAGGTCCCGAGCTTCAACTCGAGCACCCACCAGCCCTACACTTCCCCTAGAGCACGCCCAGCCACTGGAAGAGCCGCGAGGGGGTCTCCTTCCTCGACTCCGGCCGCCGCGATCCGCCACGGGATCCAGCCCGATTCGCCCCCGTGTGTGCTCCGCAGCCCCCATTCGCTTGCCAGTAGCTTCTCCTTGCATCACCCGTTCTGACCCGCGCCTCAATTCGTACTTTACAGCCCTCCACCGGAGTTCCCCAACCTCACCCGAACCGCCGTCCGCCGGAGATAGTGTCGCCGTCGACGTGGTGCTCCCCGTTGGACGAGTCCACCACCCACCGACGCGGAAGAAGACACTGAAGCTCTTGGTACCCTCCGTTCCTCCTAACTCGCCGTGGTTCGACGCCGGCGTCCACCGCCGTCTTCGGGCGCCGGCGAACTTTCAAACCTGACAAGCGGGCCCCGCGTGTCAGCCTCTGTTTTATTTCCCCGAACCATTTTCTGTTGGCGCCTTCGGGCAAAGTACGTTTTCCCCTTTGCGCTTGCGCATTCCCAGCCGAAGCGTTTTCTGTTTTCTTAGTTAAAACCCTGGAACTTTTCTGTTTCATTACGGATAAGTCCCTGGACAGAAACCTTTATAACTTTTTAATAAAAAGGTATTTTTGAGTGATTCTTTTTCTGTCAATCTCCAAATTTTGTCTAGTTTTTTATGGGATTTATTTGAAAAATATTTGGCAAAGTTTCTGTGCATGTGTTGGTTTTCACGTTAGTACCCCGTTTCGTGATTGCCGTAGGTTCCGGGAGGGGGGACGGAGCCGCGAACTTCGCCGAGCTAGACTCCGACTTCTCCGAACCAGGCAAGCATGTTTGAACATTTGATATGGCAGATGTTTTGCATGTTCGTGTGAAAGTTTGTGCGTGGCATGTGAGTGTCGATAAATACCTCGTTGCTTGTAAGGCAACGACCCGGTTGTTCCGAAGTTGCGATGACCTCTGATGAGAGGTGGCCTAATCATGTGGTGACATGAAGGGCAGCAAGGTGGTACTATTGTAGCATGCCAGCCTTGTGTCATCCGACTCTCTTCGACGTTAACGTGGTTGGAGCCACGTTATCGATCTTTTCCCGCATGTTCCAAAGCTGCGATGACCTCTGATGAGAGGTGGCCTAATCATGTGGTGACATGAAGGGCAGCAAGGTGGTACTGTTGTAGCATGCCAGCCTTGTGTCATCCGACTTTTCCGACGTTAACATGGTTGGAGCCGTGTTATTGTCCCTTCCCCTTTCCGTGCTACCACATGTCTCATTGCCAGGATACGGTTTAGTAAGTTGGTAACCTCTTTCCGTGTACACACCAAACAGAGAGGCCGGGATGATGGTACCTTGGCCCAGGATTAAAGCTAGTCATTCGGTCAGGGGGCATGGGTGTTTCCGGTTGGGACCGAGAGGGGGGGCACCCCCTTATAGCGCGCGTATAGAAATTTGATCCCATGCTACGCGAGGTTGTATCCTCCCCGACTCAGGGTTTTTCCTGAATGTTGCCGAGGGTGATCCCTGGCTTCGGATGGTTAAATTGGGTGTGTACTGGTTAGACGTGTTCCTTCCAGAACACCGTAGACGGAACTAGTCCCCGTGACTACTGAAATCCGTTGGCTGTGGTTAAGTACAAACTCTACAGAGTTAAATTCTTTCCAAATCATCGTATCCATGATCAGTAATGTAGACTTTTTATCCAAATCTATCCGTGTGAAAAACTTGCCCCCGATGAACAGCTCAAGTGGTAAATTCAATTTCATTGTTATTCCTGTGGATGGACTAACATTATATTTGTCTCGTGCTTGTGATAAGTTATATTCCCGAACTAATGAAATGTTGTGCTACAATATAAGCCCTTTATGTGATGTCGCTCAGACGTCCGACTGTGGCATGTACTGTCTTTACTTTCTGTTATAAGCCCTTTATGTGATGTCGCTCAGACGTCCGACTGTGGCATGTACTGTCTTTACTTTCTGTTATAAGCCCTTTATGTGGTGTCGCCCCGACGCCCGACTGTGGCATTATTATTCCGCATTTTCCGCTCGAGGAGTCTTTCAGACACTCGTTTGGCACCAGTATTATTATTCCGCATTTTCCGCTCGAGGAGTCTTTCAGACACTCGTTTGGCACCTGTATTATTATTCCGCATTTTCCTCTCGAGGAGTCTTTCAGACACTCGTCTGGCATCTGTATTATTATTCCGCATTTTCCTCTCGAGGAGTCTTTCAGACACTCGTTTGGCACCAGTATTATTATTCCGCATTTTCCGCTCGAGGCGTCATTCAGACCCTCGCTTGGCACCCAGTATTTACTATCTCTGAGTCTGATCGCACTGATTAACTTATTCATGTGCTTCATGTTTGCATTTGTTATACCTTATGTCCGAACTGTCTTGCGAGTACTTTCATAGTACTCACCTGGCTTGTTGATTTGGCCAGATGTTGACGAAGGCGATCTCTTGGATGAAGAGTTTGATAGCGCGTCCGACGCCTAGAGGAGTCCCAGTCAGTCCTGCGCGATCCCGGATTTTGGTCACTTGTATTGTTTACGCTTCCGCCACCCGAAATAAGTGTTCTCGAGCCTCACTCCGACGCTCGAAGAGTTGTAGTGTTCTGGAATCATGTCACTCGCTTCGCGATGATATTTCCACCACCGTTTTTATCGTGAGTTAGTAGTTTGCCACCCTATCCGCCGTATTGTTTATTCGGCGTGCTTGTAATAAATTGTTGGGCAGTCTCTGCTCAACTTTGTATTATATTTAGTACTCCTGGTATTTTTCTTCTGTGACCAATGTATTGTCTATCAGTGAGAAGGAATTCTTCCTCGCTGGTCCGTAACAGGGATTGGTTTCTCAATAATTATTTTATTGAAAAACGGTCGTGACACTCGTCCAGCCTCCACCTGCGACTATTCATCCACGGGCTCCTGTTCATCCAGCCTCCACCACGCGCTACTCCACCGGCTATTGTTCAACCAGCCCTCTCCATGGGCTCCTGTTCAACCAGCCCTCCACGGGCTACTGTTCATCCAGCCCTCCACCGTCTACTGTTCATTCTGCCCTCCACGGGGTGGTCCTGTTCATCCTGCCCTCCACGGGGTCCTGTTCATCCAGCCCCAACCGGCTCGATCGATCGGGGTCCTGTTCATCCAGAGACAACACCACGGGGTCCTGTTCATCCACCCCCACCGGGAACTGTTCATCCAAACCCCCCCAACAACACTCACTGTTCATCCGGAGGCAGCATCGGTCGGCTTCAGTTAGCAGCAGTAGCGAAGGAATCGCTCGATCGGGTTCAGTTAACAGACATCGATCGATCGCTAGGGTTCAGTAACGCGTAGCCTGCAGTGCAATCGCTCGGGTTCAGTTAGAGCCCAACGCCTCGCTCGGGTTCAGTTACAGCCAACGCCTCGCACACACGCGCGTACGTGTACGAGAGAAACGTGCATCGCTCGGCCCCGACCTCACACCGTAACCGGGAACTCCTCGAAATTTTCCTCCCCCTCGCTTCTACCATGGTTTTTTCCATCATGGACGGCCCAAAGAATGTCATGCAGCTGCGTCTCCGGCCCGCCCAGGACGAAAAGCCCATTTTCTGTCATGATTTTTTGTCATAGAAGTAGGAGCCCACCACATCTATGATGATACCGGGTTTTGTCACAATTATCGTCATAGAAGTGTCATATGTATGACAGAAAAAAATTTGGTTCGGCCCAAAATGTCACGGATGTGTCTTTTTTTTGTAGTGGCGGCCTCTACACCAACCCAGCAAGCACCTGCGTGGTGGCATGCAGATCTTCGTGAAGGCTCCACCACCGCGCTAGCCCAACAGCCAGCCAACGTTGCGCCATGACGTCTCGTCAGCTCGGACGCGTGTCGAAGCCAGGCGAGGCGGCGACAGCTGGGACATGCTTCCTCGCCGTCCCCGATAAAGCAAGAGGGGCACGTCGGCAGCGCATTAAATGCGTTTGTCCAGCGGTGCCAGAAGATAGACTCATCGACTGTACACCTTTCCACCTCCTGTGTGCCACTATGGCAGCCCCTTTTGCCTATAAAAGGAGGCCCGAGGCAACCAGGAGAAGGATTCGGATCTTTTGGGCAAGTTGCACCCCGTAGCTAGCTCAAGAACATAAGAACACTCAAATACATCCACCAAAGCAGGACTAGGGTATTATGCATCTTCGCGGCCCGAACCTGGGTAAACGATCCTTGTCCTTCCCGCCAGACCTGCTCTTTGCACAACCTCGCGCCCGCCAACCGTAGAAGGGATCCCAGTGATTCCATAGCTGTCGTTTCCACCGACAGCTGGTGTTTTTGCTATTAGTAGAGTGGGCAGGCGCGCTACTGCTACGGTGCTATAGCTATTTTTTAGCAGTAGCGCTTGTTTGGCCCAGCGCCACTGGTATCTAAAGCTAGCTGTAGCGCGCTTCCCCCCAGCGCTACTGATAATTATCTACAGCGTGTGGAGCTAGCCAGCACTACTGTTACTTGAGTGCTACTGGTAATGTTTACCCCCACGCCACTGCTAACTTTTGTAATTTTTTTGCGTTGTGGCTCTGTACACATTTAAAAAGATCTAACGTTTATACAATAACATGCATATTCATGGAAAAGCAAGTGAGTCATCGATGAGCCAAAGTTATTAGAAGTCTCGACATGTCTCAAGTATCTCATCATCATCAATCATGGTCGAACACATGTCTCGAAATAGCGTTACAAGTCATTACAAGTTCTCAATACATGCAACTACATGGTCACATACTCATTTTTCATCATCTATGTAGACTATGATATGACCGCATAGAAGATAAGAGCGATCGCGATGATCAAAAGCGGTATTATGTAGTAGTTTTTTGCAGCGGCGCTGGTTCTGAATCCCCTGTTGTGCAATGAATCTCAAGTAACTAGCTTCGGCTTCCGCTCTGCTATCAAACCTTTCTGGCTTCCGCTGGAGAAGCCAGAGACTTGGGCCTGACACTCTGGCCACTCACCATACACACCTGGAACATGCCCTACATACACGGCATACCACTTCCTCCCCATCGTTGATCTATATACCTGTCAGAGATGCACATATATATATATACCATGAAGCGAATTCAACGAAATAGTTATGAAATAGAAGCAACATATATAGTAAACATAGTTAACAAATTTCATCGTACCGAAAGTAATTAACTAGAGCGCGGCACCATACATCTAATAGTTTCGTTGTACTAAGAGATTTGAAGTTTCGTCGTACAGAAAGTAACAAGTAACTAAACAGACACAATGTTTTTAAGCAGTGCACTCTTCCCATCTATCCATATTCAGAAGGGTGGATCCAAGCTTAGTCAAAGGCGTCATGTCCTGATGCTGTAGGGCAATGCGGGTTTGGACGCCAGCTCGCGATATTGGGCCGCTGTAGAACATCCCATTCTCTTCGAGGACATCTTTCATGATGATGGACGCAATTTCCTGCTGGATCCGGTAGAAATCATTTCGAAGTTGATTATCCGGCATGGCTCCAAAGGCTTCGGCCCATCTCTAGATATGGGTATCAGATGAAGATTTCATGGAAAGTGATTGCACATCCCTTCTGTATTCCATCATTAGATGGATGACGTAGAATCCATCATTCTCACTTCTTTCCGGTTGCTGGATGCAACGGCAGTCAGTCTTGTGGCCGAAACAAAGCCTGGCCTTTTTTTGCATTGGATGTAGCCACCCCACATGCTGAAGCCCGGCATAGCTCTGTCCAGAACATACTTTATGTGTGTAATCTTTCTTCTGTATGTTCTTCGACGGGTCCAAATATAGAGCGCGGGAGTAACGCGGGTAAAGAACGATGAGAACGGCACGACTACACCCCCCGCTGCGCAAAATACACGATCAAGTTAGCCTCCATGCGTGCAAAGTAACTATTGAAATGCACGAAAGGATGTATGTGTTATAGTGCTATCCACGGATGACTTACCCAGGATGATAAGGTAGGAGAATCGTTTCTTTGCCCTTATTAGTGACCAAGAATTCTTCGATGTACTGACTCGCATATTGACGGTTGGCGTCGTTGATTGACAAGAAGCCCTCATGCATGTAGTATGGGTCCGCGACCGCAAGACCGGTGACTTGCTCTCTCATAAGGATGTAGTTCATGTGCAGCGCATACAGGCGGACGAACGTAAAATCGAGTGTCCTCATTTGAAACATCTGGAAGATGTAATCAAACCTTAGGAAGAAGAGGTCCGCGAGGCATGTGTGGACGTACATCTTGCAACTGCTCGGCACATGAACTGTATAAAATGGGTATCCTAGATCATTCGAGGCGAGGAGGCTTCTCTCTGTCGAAAGCACATGGTCATGGAGTCTCCTGTGATCCCCTGTTATGGCAGCTAGTGCATTTGTCCGTACCATTGGTTCTCCCGCGACATGGATTAATGGCGCATGTTTCATCGGTACACTGTCAACCTTGGTCAAAGGAGGCTGGCTGCTAGAACCAACATTGCCAGCTTTATTGGATTTTCTCGCCGTTGGTCTCTTCCTCTGCTTCTTCTTAGTGGGCTCAGGTGCTGCTGGGTCTGTCAGACCCTCCCTGAGCACCACCCCTAGTGTTTTCGGGCTCAACATTGGAGGACTCTGGCTAATTAGTTGAGCTTGGGTGGAACAGGCATCTGGAGGCGTGTCCTGTGAGGATTGCATGAACAAAGACTTCTTGCACTCCCGAGGACGTTTCGGCTCTGGTACATGCATCCCATATTCATATGGTTGACTCATTGTTACTTCGTTGTCATAGCCGTTATTGAAATACTGGAGAGGGTCATCAGCGTCCTCCATGTCATGATCCATATCCTCTTCCATGGGGCAGATGGCATCATCTGCCGGAATGGTTGGCCCTCCTTCCTCGTGTCTCTCGATCTCAGCAATCAGCACAGACGATGGTTGTACTTGTGTAGGTGGGGTTGTGGTCATACCTTCCTGAGGTCCCATTGGTGTGCTCCCGGCCACCTCGACATGAAGAAGATTTTTCGGCCACCGGATCGGACAATTTTTCATTGGCCAAGCTGCGTAGGGATCTCGTCATCCTCTCCATCGGTTTGTATCGGACGAGGGAAACCCTCGTAGCCTGCTTTCACACTCGCCATGGAGACCCTTAAGGCGTTATCAGGCATCTGCCGGCAATGGAACAATCGATCCTTTGGCTTCACTATAGTACCCTTCCCCACATCCACCAACCCGCCCTTCATGTGGTAAAGGAGGGTTCACAGAGTGGAGTCGGCCTACAAAGACATATACGTGCGGCGTCAGAGATCAAAAAAGAACGGCAACTGAAGATTAATTAATTAGTTGAGTTGATGAAAGTGCGACGCGTATTTACCGTGAGGGCTTCAAGCTCAGCCAATGTCGACGACCCGACATTCAAGCCAGAGACGGAGCTAGGGCTGCTGTGAGAGCTGGGTGCAGGAGCAGGTGCTGGAGGAGGTGCGGGTGCGGTTGCCATACTAGGTACGGGTATGGGTGCGGTCTTCATTGAGTTGCTCCCGGTGAAGCTGGGCATGGGAAAATCACTTGGTGGCGCGTTTGGATTTTGTTGCACCCATGTGACCACAGTTGGAATCAAGCTTGTAAAGGCAGCCACCATATCATCTCTACAGGCAGCGATTATCTCAGCTTTGGTCTCAACTTTTGCTTTCTCCATCGCCCGCGCCACCTTCTCGTCGATAGTCACTTGACTGAACTTCTTTCTCTATCTTTTGGCCTCGGGGTCCTCGTTATAATAGTACTTCCACGTGGCGCCATCCCCGGCACCGTGCACATGTCCATATTGCGGCCGCTGGCCGGGCGGGTGTCCCATCATTATGTTCATGGCCCGGTTGAAAGGAGTGTCCGACTTGTACTTCGCCAAAGACTGAGCCGACTGAGTCGACTTGTCACTTTCGGCCACAAGCTTGTGTTGCTCTCTCTACAAAATGGACCGTGAATCATTTACGAATGCGACTAGAATGTAGTAGACTTCATTGATTAGAAGCTAATATGTAAGGTGGTAAAAGGATAATTACCAGTAATCTCATGAATTTCCTAGTCGGCCCATCGGTGAAAAAAAATCTTTTTTTGGGTCCCACGAGAATCGGGCCCTGATGAAGTCGTGCTCCTGCTGGTCGGTGAACTCAGCCAATGGGTCTGGGATAACCTGACGTTCACGTTCTGCGTCCTCCTTAGCCCACACGGGCCTCTTCCCCGTGTAACCACGACTTCCAAGGCGGTGGTTCCCCATGTTCTTTGCCTGCAGCTGCTTGCCTCTCTCCGACCTGGCCTTGGCAACTTCTTCATTGCAAGTCTCCTTGAACTTTTCAAAGTCCTCTATCGTAATTTTTGGATTGTCTGCAACAATCTCGGCGTAGGTTTCATGGTCTACTTCAATCGCCTTTTTCACCCTAGTTTTCCAAGCGCTCAATGCGTTGCTGAACTTCCCTAGGGCTTTGTTGTTGATTTTTTTCATGGCATCATCATCCCATGGGTCGACATCGTCATTCCGACCGGGGAACAGGAATCTTGCGTGCAACCTAGTTAGGAGCAGCTTCCTAAAATTTTCATTCTTCCGTATTTGCGTGGTGTTGATGTTAGCTGTGCCCATAGGATGCACGCTAGTTGGTTGCCGTAACACGCTGCCACTTCCCGTGGCTCTATTGGCTCGAACTCGCCGGGTGCACCGCCGTGACCACCAGTCTTCCGGTGCCGAGCTCATTTCCGTGTCGTGTCCTCTTTTCCTTCTTTCCATCACTAGCTTGGGAGGTCCCACCTTCCGTGCTGTAGTTAGGAACATCATCAGCGCCAGTCTCAGTGCCGGTGTCATTGGTGGCATCAATGTCCGCGCCGACACCACCACCGTCGTCATCCGTCATGACAAGCGGGTCCTGACACCCAGCTTGCTGTCTCTCCCGATCCGCCAGAAAGTCGAGGTAGGCGTGTGCTTGACCTAATTGGGACTGAGAACCTCCGGCCTCATTGGTGTCGGTCATGTTTCCTAGGGTTCAATGTCTTAGTCGTTTAATTATTAGGCTTTATATAATAAAGTGAATAATGGAAAAAAGGGACCTTTGTTTTGCCGGAAATGTCGTTTCATTCCCGTCGTGACAAATCTCGAGCACTCGATATGTCCAACTTTCTAGCACAAGTTGATAACCCACAAGTATAGGGGATCGCAACAGTTTTCGAGGGTAGAGTATTCAACCCAAATTTATTGATTCGACACAAGGGGAGCCAAACAATATTCTCAAGTATTAGCAGTTGAGTTGTCAATTCGGCCACACCTGGATAAGTTAGTATCTGCAGCAAAGTATTTAGTAGCAAAGTAGTATGGAAATAAAGGTAACAGTAGCAAAAGTAATATTTTTGGGTTTTGTAGTGATTGTAACAGTAGCAACGGAAAAGTAAATAAGCGAAGAACAATATGTGAAAAGCTCGTAGGCATTGGATCGGTGATGGAGAATTATGCCGGATGCGGTTCATCATGTAACAATCATAACATAGGGTGACACAGAACAAGCTCCAATTCATCAATGTAATATAGGCATGTATTCCGAATATAGTCATACATGCTTATGGAAAAGAACTTGCATGACATCTTTTGTCCTACCCTCCCGTGGCAGCGGGGTCCTAGCGGAAACTAAGGGATGTTAAGGCCTCCTTTTAATAGAGTACCGGACCAAAGCGTTAACACATAGTGAATACATGAACTCCTCAAACTATGGTCATCACCGGGAGTGGTCCCGATTATTGTCACTTCGGGGTTGCCGGATCATAACACATAGTAGGTGACTATAGACTTGCAAGATAGGATCAAGAACTCGCATATATTCATGAAAACATAATAGGTTCAGATCTGAAATCATGGCACTCGGGCCCTAGTGAAAAGCATTAAGCATAGCAAAGTCATAGCAACATCAATCTCAGAACATAGTGGATACTCGGGATCAAACCCTAACAAATCTAACTCGATTACATGATAAATCTCATCCAACCCATCACCGTCCAGCAAGCCTACGATGGAATTACTCACGCACGGCGGTGAGCATCATGAAATTGGTGATGGAGGATGGTTGATGATGACGATGGCGACGGATTCCCCTCTCCGGAGCCCCGAACGGACTCCAGATCAGCCCTCCCGAGAGGTTTTAGGGCTTGGCGGCGGCTCCGTATCGTAAAACACGATGAAACTTTCCCTCTGATTTTTTTCTCCCCGAACACGAATATATGGAGTTGGAGTTGAGGTCGACGGAGCTCCAGGGGGCCCACGAGGCAGGGCGACGCGCCCAGGGGGGTAGGGAGCGCCCCCACCCTCGTGCCTAGGGTGTGGGCCCCCTGACCTTGATTCTTTTGCCAATATTTTTTATATTTTCCGAAAATAATCTTCGTGAAGTTTCAAGTCATTCCGAGAACTTTTGTTTCTACACATAAATAACACCATGGCAATTCTGCTGAAAACAGCGTCAGTCCGGGTTAGTTCCATTCATATCATGCAAGTTAGAGTCCAAAACAAGGGCAAAAGTGTTTGGAAAAGTAGATACAACGGAGACGTATCAACTCTCCCAAGCTTAAACCTTTGCTTGTCCTCAAGCAATTCAGTTGATAAACTGAAAGTGATAAAGAAAAACTTTTACAAACGTTGTTTGCTCTTGTTGTTGTAAATATGTAAAGCCAGCATTCAAGTTTTCAGCAAAGATTATGAACTAACCATATTCACAATAACATTTAGTTCTCATGTTTACTCATATCAATGGCATAATCAACTAGCGAGCAATAATAATAAATCTCGGATGACAACACTTTCTCAAAACAATCATAATATGATATAACAAGATGGTATCTCGCTAGCCCTTTCTGAGACCGCAAAACATAAATGCAGAGCACCTTTAAAGATCAAGGACTGACTAAACATTGTAATTCATGGTAAAAGAGATCCAGTCATACCCAATATAAATTAATAATAATGAATGCAAATGACAGCGGTGCTCTCCAGCTGGTGCTTTTTAATAAGAGGGTGATGACTCAACATGAAAGTAAATAGATAGGCCCTTCGCAGAGGGAAGCAGGGATTTGTAGAGGTGCCAGAGCTCAGTTTTGAAACAGAGATAAATAATATTTTGAGCGGAATACTTTCATTGTCAACATAACAACCAAGAGATGGCGATATCTTCCATGCTACACACATTATAGGCAGTTCCCAACCAGAATGGTAAAGTTTATACTCCCCCTCCACCAACAAGCATCAATCCATGGCTTGCTCAAAACAACGAGTGCCTCCAACTAGCAACAGCCCCGGGGGAGTTTTGTTTGCAATTATTTTGATTTGATTTGCATAAAGCATGGGACTGGGCATCCCGGTGACCAGCCATTTTCTCGTGAGTGAGGAGTGGAGTCCACTCCTCTTGAGAATAACCCGCCTAACATGGAACATATGGACAGCCCTAGTTGATACATGAGCTACTCGAGCATACAAAACAGAATTTCATTTGAAGGTTTAGAGTTTGGCACATACAAATTTACTTGGAACGGCAGGTAGATACCGCATATAGGAAGGTATAGTGGACTCATATGGAATAACTTTGGGGTTTAAGGGATTGGATGCACAAGCAGTATTCCCGCTTAGTTCAAGTGAAGGCTAGCAAAAGACTGGGAAGCGACCAACTAGAGAGCGACAACAGTCATGAACATGCATTAAAATTAATGAACATTGAGTGCAAGCATGAGTAGGATATAATCCACCATGAACATAAATATCGTGAAGGCTATGTTGATTTTGTTTCAACTACATGTGTGAACATGTGCCAAGTCAAGTCACTTGAATCATTCAATGGAGGATACCACCCCATCATACCACATCACAACCATTTTAATAGCATGTTGGCACGCAAGGTAAACCATTATAACCTCCTAGCTAATTAAGCATGGCATAAGCAACTATAATCTCTAATTGTCATTGCAAACATGTTTATTCATAATAGGCTGAATCAGGAACGATGAACTAATCATATTTACAAAAACAAGAGAGGTCGAGTTCATACTAGCTTCTCTCATCTCAATCTATTCATCATATATCGTCATAATTGCCTTTCACTTGCACGACCGAACGATGTGAATAATAATAATAGTGCACGTGCATTGGACTAAGCTAGAATCTGTGAGCATTCGATAAATAGGAGAAGACAAAGCAATGTGGGCTCTTGGTTAAATCAACAATAATGCATATAAGAGCCACTTTAACAATTTCATCATGTTCTTCTCCTATCGACCCCCAAAGAAAAGAAAAGAAATAAAACTATTTACACAGGAAAGCTCCCAACAAGCAAAAGAAGAATAGGAAATCTTTTTGGGTTTTCTTTTTAATTACTACTACAGCAAGAAAGTAAACTAGCTAAGAGCTACTACTAATTTTTTTTGTTTTTCTTACGGTTTATTAATCACACAAGAAGAAAGCGTAAAAAGGAAAATAAGCTAGCATGGATAGTACAATGAAAGAGTATGAGCACCGACACCAAGCAATGAGTGTGTGAACATAAATGTAATGTCAGTGAGAAATACGTACTCCCCCAAGCTTAGGCTTTTGGCCTAAGTTGGTCTATTGCCACGGATGGCCTGGCGGATATCCAAAGTTATAGTTGGGGTCGTACTGAGATGCAGCAGTCATTGCATCGTGGGCTGCAGCTTGGAGGCGAGCTATCTCAGCCCTCCTCTTATACTCTTCCGCCTCCCCTCTGGTTATAAAATATCTCCCCTTTGCCTGAAAGTCCAAGAAAGTAGAAGCAGGGAGAGTGACGTGATAGGTGCGTCGTCTGTCAAAGATTACTCGGTACTGGAGGAACTGATCGTTCCTCTCAACAAAACGATGACGCACCATAGCCTCATAATCTAAATAAGCAGGAGGCAACTCAATATCATCCTCATGTATAGTTATACCGAGGAAATTAGCTATACGGGTTGCATAAATTCCCCCAAAGAAATCTCCATTAAATCTATTATGATGCAACCTACGTGCAACAATGGCTCCCAAATTATAATGTTTATCTCCTAAAACAGCACTCCTGAGAATACTGAGGTCAGGGACAGACATGTGGCATGCTTCATCCTTACCATTTATGCACCTACCTATGAAGAGAGCAAAATAATGTAAAGCAGGAAAATGAATGCTCCGTATGGTAGCTTGTGCTATGTCTCTAGATTCCCCCACAGTTATACTAGCAAGAAAATCTCTAAATTCAGATTTGCAAGGTTCACTAGTACTACCCCATTGTGGAAGTTTGCAAGAAGTGGTAAAATCCTCTAAGTCCATAGTATAAGAATTTTCATAAAGATCAAACAGGACAGTTTGAGAATTGTGTGATGATGAAAATTCAAACCTCCTCACAAAGGAACTAGTGAGATAGTGGTACTGACGGCACTTTTCTGCCTCGAAGCTCACAAGATCAGCGTTACGCAAATATGCGTTAAATTCTTCCTTAATTCCTGCTTGATCCATGAAATCCTCTAAAGGCCATTCACAAGGCCGCACTGGAGCGTCCCTTGGTGGTTCATCATCAGCATCACGCATTGCAAGCATGGGTCCTTGCTTCCTTGAAGGACCACCTTGGTACATTTTCCTAAACATATTTCTTCCTCTGAAAAATTTCTGAAATTTTTAGTAACTTCAAATAAAAGTGAACCAAGCTCAACAACATTGATAGCAACTACTCCTAAAAGTGCCTAGAGCCTATATCATGCATTAGAACTACTTGGAACCATATAAATTTGACATGCAAGCTCAAGAACATGGTCACCTAGGCAGCACAAATTTGCAATGAATAAAGCACTAGAACAAAAACTAATTGGACCAATGGAGGAGTCACATAGCAAGGAACAATCCCCCAAAGCAGTTTTGTGAGAGGTGCTTTGAGCAAGGAGATCGAAAATCGTAGCAAAATGAGCTAGAACTTGTGCTTGAGCTGGATGGTGATTTTTTGGGAGGAAGAAGAAGTGTGTGGGTGCAGGAATAAGTGGAGGGGAGCCACCGTGGGCCCACGAGGCAGGGGGCGCGCCCTGGACCCTCGTGCCCAGGTGCTTGCTCCCCCTGCTGTGTTCTTAGTGCCAAATATTCTCAAAAATTCCAGAAAAAATCGTATTTCAATTTCAGGGCATTTGGAGAACTTTTAGTTTTGGGGTATTTTTATATTGCATGGATAAATCAGAAAACAGACAGAAAAATGCTATTTTTACTTTATTTCAACTAAATAACAGAAAGTAGAGAGAGGGTACAGAAGGTTGTGCTTTCTAACTTCATCCATCTCATGCTCATCAAAAGGAATCCGCTAACAAGGTTGATCAGGTCTTGTTAACAAACTCATCCCGAATCGCATGAAACCGGAGAAATTTCGAATAGCACTATGTTACCTCAACGGGGATATGCACATCCCCAATAATAAGAATATCATATCTCTTTTTGACAGTAGGAAGAGGGAATTCAAAACCTCCAAAAATAATCGGCGGAATTTTTCCAATAGAATTGATACTGTGGACTTGAGGTTGTTTCCTTGGAAAGTGTACCGTATGCTCATTACCATTAACATGAAAAGTGGCATTGCCTTTGTTGCAATCAATAACAGCCCCTGCAGTATTCAAAAAGGGTCTTCCAAGAATAATAGACATACTATCGTCCTCGGGAATATCAAGAATAACAAAGTCCGTTAAAATAGTAATGTTTGCAACCACAACAGGCACATCCTCACAAATACCGACAGGTATAGCAGTTGATTTATCAGCCATGTGCAAAGATATTTCAGTAGGTGTCAGCTTATTCAAATCAAGTCTACGATATAAAGAGAGAGGCATAACACTAACACCGGCTCCAAGATCACATAAAGCAGTTCTAACATAATTTCTTTTAATGGAGCATGGTATAGTTGGTACTCCCGGATCTCCAAGTTTCTTAGGTATTCCACCCTTAAAAGTATAATTAGCAAGCATGGTGGAAATTTTAGCTTCCGGTATCTTTCTCTTATTAGTAACAATTTCTTTCATGTACTTAGCATAAGGATTCATTTTAAGCATATCAGTTAATCACATACGCAAAAAGATAGGTCTAATCATTTCAGCAAAGCGCTCAAAATCCTCATCATGCTTTTTCTTGGATGGTTTAGGAGGAAATGGCATGGGTATCTGAACCCATGGTTCTCTTTCTTTACCGTGCTTCCCAGCAACAAAGTCTCTCTTATCATAACGTTAATTCTTTGTTTGTGGGTTATCAAGATCAACAGCAGGTTCAATTTCTACATCATTGTCATTACTAGGTTGAGCATCAACATGAACATCATCATTAACATTATCACTAGGTTCATGTTCATTTCCAGATCGTGTTTCAGCATCAAAAATAGAAATATCATTTGGATTCTCAGGTGTTTCAGCAATAGGTTCACTAGAAGCATGCAAAGTCCTATATTTTTCTTTTTCTTCTTTTTAGAAGGACTAGGTGCATCAATATTATTTCTCTGAGAATCCTGCTCAATTCTCTTAGGATGGCCTTCAGGATAGAAAGGTTCCTGAGTCATTTTACCAGTTCTGGTAGCCACCCTAACAGCAAAATCATTATTCTTACTATTCAATTCATTGAGAAAATCATTCTGAGCCTTAAGTACTTGTTCTACTTGGGTGGTGACCATAGAAGCATGTTTACTAATGAGTTTAAGTTCACCTTTAACTCTAGACATATAATCACCCAAGTGTTCAATCATAGAAGCATTTTGTTTTAATTATCTACCAAAATAAGCATTGAAGTCTTCTTGCTTAACCATAAAATTATCAAACTCATCCAAACATTGACTAGCAAACTTAGTAGGAGGGATTTCAGCTTTATCATATCTATGGAGAGAATTTACCTTTACTACCTGTGTCGGGTTATCAAGACCATGAGTTTCTTCAATAGGTGATGAATTAAGATTATATATTTCTTCAATAGGCGGTAAATTAAGACCATGTATTTCTTCAATAGGAGGTAAATTCTTAACATCTTCAACTTTTATACCTTTTTCTTTCATAGATTTCTTTTCCTCTTGCATATCTTCGGGACTGAGAAATAGAACTCCCCTCTTCTTCGGAGTTGGCTTAGGAGTTG
Source organism: Triticum aestivum (assembly GCF_018294505.1). Classification (NCBI taxonomy): domain Eukaryota; kingdom Viridiplantae; phylum Streptophyta; class Magnoliopsida; order Poales; family Poaceae; genus Triticum; species Triticum aestivum. The sequence goes on from NC_057799.1 coordinate 497,125,505, forward strand.
GTTCAAGAGTTGGCTCAGGAAGTGTCCAATTATTTTCATTGGTCAACATATTATTCAATAGAATTTCAGCTTCATCCGGTGTTCTTTCCTTGAAAACAGAACCAGCACAACTATCCAGGTAATCTCTGGAAGCGTCGGTTAGTCCATTATAAAAGATATCAAGTATTTCATTTTTCTTGAGAGGATGATCAGGCAAAGCATTAAGTAATTGGAGAAGCCTCCCCCAAGCTTGTGGGAGACTCTCTTCTTCAATTTGCACAAAATTATATATATATATATATATATATCTTAAAGCAGCTTGTTTCTTATGAGCAGGGAAATATTTAGCAGAGAAGTAATAAATCATATCCTGACTACGCACACAACCAGGATCAAGAGAATTAAACCATATCTTAGCATCACCCTTTAATGAGAACGGAAATATTTTAAGGATATAAAAGTAGCGGGTTCTCTCATCATTAGTGAACAGGGTGGCTATATCATTTAATTTAGTAAGATGTGCCACAACAGTTTCAGATTCATAGCCATAAAAAGGATCAGACTCAACCAAAGTAATTATATCAGGATCAATGGAGAATTCATAACCCTTATCAGTAACAAAGATAGGTGAAGGAGCATAAGCAGGATCATATTTCATTCTAGCATTCAGAGTTTTTTGTTTAAGCTTAGCTAAAAATTTCTTAAGATCACTTCTATCATTACAAGCAACAAAGTCTCTAGCAGTTTCTTCATCCATAACATAGCCCTCAGGCACAACAGGCAATTCATATTTATTGGGAGAGTCTTCATCATCACTTTCATCAATATTATCAGTTTCAATAATTTCATTCTGTCTATCCCTAGCAAGTTGTTCATCAAGAAATTCACTAAGTGCCACAGTAGTATCAAGCATAGAAGTAGTTTCATCATAAGTATCATGCATAGCAGAAGTGGCATCATCAATAACATGCGACATATCAGAATTAATAGTAGAAGCAGGTTTAGGTGCCGCAAGCTTACTCAAAACAGAAGGTGAATCAAATGCAGAGCTAGATGGCAGTTCCTTACCTCCCCTTGTAGTTGAGGGATAAATTTTTGTTTTCTCGTCTTTCAAGTTCCTCATAGTGCCCAGCAGATATAAATCCCAAGTGACTCAAAGAATAGAGCTATGCTCCCTGGCAACGGCGCCAGAAAATAATCTTGATAACCCACAAGTATAGGGGATCGCAACAGTTTTCGAGGGTAGAGTATTCAACCCAAATTTATTGATTCGACACAAGGGGAGCCAAAGAATATTCACAAGTATTAGCAACTGAGTTGTCAATTCAGCCACACCTGGATAACTTAGTATCTGCAGCAAAGTATTTAGTAGCAAAGTAGTATGGAAATAACGGTAAGAGTAGCAAAAGTAATATTTTTGGGTTTTGTAGTGATTGTAACAGTAGCAATGGAAAAGTAAATAAGCGAAAAACAATATGTGGAAAGCTTGTAGGCATTGGATCGGTGATGGAGAATTATGCCGGATGCGGTTCATCATGTAACAATCATAACATAGGGTGACACAGAACTAGCTCCAATTCATCAATGTAATGTAGGCATGTATTCCGAATATAGTCATACGTGCTTATGGAAAAGAACTTGCATGACATCTTTTGTCCTACCCTCCCGTGGCAGCAGGGTCCTAATGGAAACTAAGGGATATTAAGGCCTCCTTTTAATAGAGTGCCAGACCAAAGCATTAACACATAGTGAATACATGAACTCCTCAAACTACGGTCATCAGCAAGAGTGGTCCCAATTATTGTCACTTCGGGGTTGCCGGATCATAACACATAGTAGGTGACTATAGACTTGCAAGATAGGATCAAGAACTCACATGTATTCATGAAAACATAATAGGTTCAGATCTGAAATCATGGCACTCGGGCCCTAGTGACAAGCATTAAGCATAGCAATGTCATAGCAACATCAATCTCAGAACATAGTGGATACTAGGGATCAAACCCTAACAAGTCTAACTCGATTACATGATAAATATCATCCAACCCATCACCGTCCAGCAAGCCTACGATGGAATTACTCACGCACGGTGGTGAGCATCATGAAATTGGTGATGGAGGATGGTTGATGATGACGATGGCGACGGATTCCCCTCTCCGGAGCCCCGAACGGACTCCAGATCAGCCCTCCTGAGAGGTTTTAGGGCTTGGCGGCGGCTTCGTATCATAAAACGCGATGAAACTTTCCCTCTGATTTTTTCTCCCCGAACACGAATATATGGAGTTGGAGTTGAGGTTGGTGGAGCTCCAGGGGCCCACGAGGCAGGGGGGCGCGCCTAGGGGGGTAGGGCGCGCCCCCCACCCTCGTGCCCAGGGTGTGGGCCCCCTGACCTTGATTCTTTTGCCAATATTTTTTATATTTTCCAAAAATAATCTCCATGAAGTTTCAGGTCATTCTGAGAACTTTTGTTTCTGCACATAAATAACACCATGGCAATTCTGCTGAAAACAGCGTCGGTCCGGGTTAGTTCCGTTCAAATCATGCAAGTTAGAGTCAAAACAAGGGCAAAAGTGTTTGGAAAAGTAGATACGACGAAGACGTATCACAAGTAATGCCGAAATTCACGGAAAATTTTGGCATGACCTTTGCTAGAAAGTGCACATATAGAGCGCCTGAAATTTCCCGGAATGGAAATGAATCAACATTTCCGGCAAAACATAGGTCACTTAGCAATCGGTTTCCAGCAAAACAAGTGTGAGCATGAGCGTACTCATCTGCATGTCAAGTGATGTGTGTTATCACACATGCATGTTATATATTGATCATCATTCTCTGTTTAGAAACAAGCACAGACATAGTAGCAGCAACATAAGCTAATTAAAAATCCTGATTTAAAAATCTAAACTAAACTACCATTAAAAATCCTCATTTTCAAAATGTACAGCAACATATAAGCTAATTTTCATTTTCTACAGTGGTACATGTCCTTGCATATTGAGGAAAGAGCAAGCAGTAATTTTGTAATTTTTTTTGACAAGCTAGCACAAATCAAAAGAAACAATGGGCAACCATGACAAAAAATCACTCCACTGTGTCATTTGAGCTCTCCTAACAATGGGCAACCACCGGTAGTAGTACATATCAATGAATGAAGCATTGCTGCCAATACAATAACTACTTGTGGCTTAGTTAGCAAAGCTAAAGATGAAGCATTGCTGCCAGTACATATTAGTGAGCCATATTGCTGCCAATATCAATGAATGAAGCATTGTTCTTGCAATTTTCTCCAATGCAAAAATGGCTCACTGCTGGTCACTACCAAATTGAAACAGGCAAAAACATCTATCACTTGATCCCAAGCTAGATAGAATTAACAGCAACATAAACTAACAAATGCTACTACTCATGAACTCAATTTGGACCCCTACATAGAAAAAATTGGCCCTAACTTAAGAACAGGAGGAAAGGAAGGGGGTGGCTCACCGCGCGTCGGGGTCAGGGTCGCCGGGGCTGAGGGGGTGCCGTCGGGGTCAGGGCTCGCCTGGGCTGAGGGGGTGGCGTCGGGGTTGAGGACGTCGGCGTCATGGTCGGGGTCGCCGGGGCTGAGGGCATCCTTCTCCTCCTCGCTGAGCCCTGTCGATCTGCAGAGACCAATCTTGGTCAGAGAGAGAGAGAGAGAGGGAGGGAGGGAGAGAGAGACCTGCCGTCAGAGAGAAGATGGCGCCGGTGGTGGGGACTGCACGGGAGACCGGCGAAACGGGGGGGCCGGCCGGGGGTGCCATAGGGGGAGGGGGTGACAGACGGCCGGTGGCACGAGGGAGGGGCGGCACGGGGGGAGGGGTCGGCTGCGGCGCGCGTGGACGGCGGCGTGGGCGGGTGCGGCGTCGGCGTTGGACTGAGCTGAGAAAGGGGATTGGATCGAGCGAGAGTGAGAGTGAGAGAGAGGAAAGAGATGGGTGTAGTGGCTCTGTATAGGCAACTTAGCTATAGCGCGTCTTGGCAAAACGCGCTATAGCTAAGTTAGCTATAGCGCGTCTTGGCAAAACACGCTATAGCTAAGTTAGCTATAGCTCTGGCCAAGCCAAAACGCGCTACTCCTAACTTTTTCTTTTTCTTTTTTATTTTTATTTCTATTTTTATTTTTCATAGCTATAGCGCGTCCTGGCAAAATGCCCTATAGCTAAGTTAGCTATGGCGCTGCCCTAGCCAAAACGCGCTACTGCTAACTTTTTCTTTTTTATTTTTCTTTTTATTTTTCTTTTTCATATTCCACAAACTTTCCTTCCTTCTTATTTTATTTTTATTTCTCTTTTTATTTTTATTATTCTTTTTCTTTTTCATATTCCACAAACTTTCTTCCTTTTTATTTTATTTTTATTATTCTTTTTCTTTTTCATATTCCACAAACTTCCTTCCTTTTTCTTTTTATTTTTCTTTCATTTCATTTTCCACAACTTATTAGTTCATTTTTTTTCTTTCATTTCATTTTGCAAAACTTCCTTTCTTTTACTTTTTCTTTTTATTTTTCTTTCATTTGCACTTTTGTTTTTCTTATCTTTCTTTTGCACTTTCCTTCCTTTAATTTGGTCTGTCGTTGGAGCAATACCACTGTTACCCTCCAGATAATAATTAGTATAATATATATTACATCATTAGACCGCTAACGCGGTATACAAAATAGACACACACAAAATTTGTGGATTAGTTTGTCAGCTTGGGCGACGACGACGCTTCAGACTGATCTTCTTCCCTCTTTTGTTTGTTGTCGAATAATTGAGCCCATGGTCGTGATTTTCCTTCTCCAGGGATTACGATCTTTCATAGGTAATGTAGTCTTCATTCTTCTTTTGACGTATGTTTCATCGTCATCAGCATCATCTTCCCTCATCGGATGACCGTACTGGTGTAGTCTTCCTCGTTGGCGACTCCATCCATTCCAGCGATGCTCCTTTTGCTTCTCCTCACGACAACACGGCTGGGATTGATCGGATCAGTTATGAAGAAACATTGTGTCACGTGTTTAGCGTGTACCCATGGCTCATTTTTGGCGATGGCGTTGACGGTACCGCTATCGGAGTCGGGTATACACATGGTAGTGAAATGTCGGTTTTCTCTCTGTACATTCTTCATCTGACACGAAACATCGTCGCGCTATGCAATCCAGAGTAGTTAAGCACCCATATCTCTTCGACCCTTCCGTAATATCTTTCGATTACATTCCAGGTCAAGGCTTCCATCGTCACCCCTGAGTTTTGGTCATCACTGTTTATATCTTTCTCCTCCGTGTAGAACGTGTATCCGTCGATATCGTATACTTGATAAGTCGCGAGGTTGGTCGAGGGGCCATGTACTAAGGCGTATATGAGCGTTCCATTTGGACAGCCCTCATCCGGGGGATTAGCCAGAACTCGCTCTTTGAACTAATGCAAGAAAGTGGAGTTGTGCTCTCTAATAACTTCAGCGTCCGTCCTGTGCACCCCACGGTCACGGTACTTCTTTGCGATGGTCTCTTTGTGCAGGGTCACGAAATCTTCTAGCACATCTAGGTGTTGTAGCACTACTATGTTTGCCCTGTCAAGGTCGTTTTGTCGGCCCGAGCGTAACACAATCACATCCCAATGACCGTTGGTGTGACCTTCGCCTTCGAGCCTTCCACAGTGCTTGTTGACGGGCAAACCAACAGCAGGGTCTCCGGTGCCTACTAGATAACTCTCATAGAAAGAGATGCACTCTTTGGTCAGATATCCCTGGGCTATGCTTCCATCTGGACGGGACATGTTACGAACGAATCCTTTGATGACCCCATTCATCCTCTCGAACGGCATCATGCTGTGCAGGAATGTCGGCCCTAGGTTGATGATGTCGTCCACGATGTGGACACATAGATGCACCATGACATCAAAGAACGCGGACAGGAAGTACATCTCTAGCTCATTCAGTATGACAACGATCTCTTCCTGTAGCCTATGGAGTTGCTTCACACTGATCGACTTTCGAGAGATAGCATCAAAAAAGTGGCATAGGTTGTCGGATCACGGGTTCCGGCAAAACCCTCAAGGTTCGAACACTGCGGTGCGCGTGAAGATCTCCTCCCTACCGATCCACGCCCTAGCTCTCTAAGATCCCGCGGACGAACTCGCAACACAAAGACACAAGATTTATACTGGTTCGGGCCACCGTTGTGGTGTAATACCCTACTCCGGTGTGGTGCTAGTGGATTGCCTCTAGGGCTGATGATGAATAGTACAAGGGGAAGAACAGCCTCCTGAGGTTGAGGTGTTCTTGTGCTTGACGAACTTGTGTGGGTGAGATGCCTCTGAATGAGTTATCCCCTACGGTGGTGGCTAGCTCTACTTATATAGGCCTTGCTCCTCTCCCCAAATATTGAGCGGGAAGGGAGCCAACAACGGCCAATTTGAAAGGGGACAGGTAGTACAGCTTATCCTGACAAAAGTGGTCTTCGCCTGCAAAAGGCTCTGGAGATGACGCCGTCTTGGGCTCCATGGTGACCTCCGTCCTGCCGCCCTGCTAGTCTTGGTCTGGTTGCACCGATATGGAAACCTTTTCTTGATGCCTCGGTACTCCGCGCCTGCGCTTGCCCCCTTGGCACCAAAGAGGAATCAAGGACGATGCACGCACTGGCGCCCACCTGGTCTCGATCGTCATGGCTCACGTCACGAAGACCTCGCGAGGTTTGCCTTGCCTTGATTTCTCCGCCCCTCGTGAGCCTGCCTGGCGAGGCCGCTCCTGAGGAGGTCTTGTGTCGTTCGCCTCGCGAGGCTTGGCCCCTCACGAGGGTCTTGAATGCCTTGTCAACGAAGATGGGTCATACGGGCCTGCTAGCTCAGCCATGCCGTGGGCCGCAAGCAGGCAAGTCTGGGGACCCCCGTTCCCAGAACGCCGACAGTAGCCCCCGGGCCCAAGGCACGCTCGGGCTTGGCTTCGAGGCGAAGCCAAAGGTCAAGCGTGGAGCGCCGCGGGCCCCAAAAGCCTGCGGTCGCGGTTGACGAGTGGCAGTTGATTGGACGTGAGCATCTCCGCTTCCCCACGCTGCCTCGGCAACTGCCCGACTTGACAAGTCCCTGCGACATGCAAGGAAAACAATCATTACCTGTGATCATGGGGGGCGCTGGTTGGCCTTCTCCTGCTATAAATGAGGGAGGGAGCGGAGCCCCCGTCCCCCACTTCTTCCCATTCTGCCTGCTCCTTCCTCCTCTGCTCCACCACCGACTCCAATGGCGCCGTCGAAGAGGTTCTCCGCCGCGGAGAAAGGAAAGGCCCCTCGCGAGGGTCTCGGCTCCCCGGCGCCCAAGCGGGGACGCGGCCGTCCCCGCAAGCACACCGCAACTCCCGCCATGGCCCCCCGCTCCCGGGGTGGCGCCGCTGCGCGTGGCGGGGGTCGCTCCGGTCGCGGTCGCCCCATCGATGAGGGGAGACGTGTCGTGGTTGTGCGGCCTCCCCGGCCACGCTTCCACTCGGCAGAGATGCTGCCGGAGTTCATTTTCTGGTCGGAGGATCTGGCTGGCAACTGGCTTCAGCTTCCGCGCTTCTTCGTCGAGGAGCTGCCGGCCTCTGGTCCAGGCAGGCTCTGGCTGCAGGCGGACGGCTGCTGCAGCAGGGCCTCCTGGGTCGTGGTTGAGGTTTCCGCCGCGGGCAACATAGCTTTGGCCCGCGGTTGGTAGATGTTCGCTCGTGCGCGCGGCCTGGGCAGGCGGTGCACCCTCCACTTTAAGTACGACGGTGATGCGACCCTCTACGTGAGGGTGTTTGGGGAAGATGGTCGCCGCGCCGGGTGCTGCCCCGAGACGAGCGACGGCGATTAGGTGCTCGGTCTCGGCGATGGCCGCGACGAGGGCAAGGGCGAGCCCGCCGGCCGCGCCTCGTCCAGCTACGGTGTCTCTTCTCTTGGCGAAAGTTCCAGCAGCGGCGGCTACGACCACCCGCCACGCCGCCGCGCTCGCTTCGAAGGTGGTAGCGGGTCGTCTCGTCGCCGCGCCTCCGTGAAGCGCGAGGAAGGGTCCGGCTAAGCTCGGGACGTCACTAGAGGCCTGCCCCCGTGGTTCGCTGCCACACCGCTTTTTTTTGTTCCTCTTTTCTTTCCTGCATCAAAATGAAACCAGTATGGGCCTGGAGGGGCGTGTATCGAACTGTGGTTCCTCAATCATTATGCTATGCTTGTTATTTCCGTGTTGTGTCGTTATTTTGTGCGAAGATAACTTATCCTGGCGCGTTCAGGGCAGCCTCCTCTTGTCGAGGCACTTGTTTCCTCGTGCCCGTCTTGGCATAGCAGTTGCTCAGGAACTGCAAAAAATTCGTTAGGAAGCTTGCTAGGAGACTTATCGTTCACCCGAGCCTATATCGCGGTACCCGAGGGGCACGGATTAGGAGAGATGCGCCAGCTTGTGGGCTCGAACGAGGGTGCCTCGCGAGAAAGCAGACCAAAGGCAGAGGGAAGGAACAACACAGGAGGAAAAAACCCTAGCGAGGGCACCTGCCTAGCCCCCTCACGAGGTATGCGAGAGAGAGAAGACCAGTGAGCTAGAGTCGAAAAAGGCGGCAAAAGGCGACGGAACCAAATCGGGAAGGAATACCAGAAGCAAACTTCGATTAAGAGAAGGCGAGCCAACTATGGAAAGCAAATGAAAAGCCGCGTCCGGCACCTAGTCTAGTCTTCAAGTCTTCTCACCAGCGCGGAGCTAAGTGCTGCCACTAGGCGTGCGAGGGAGCCCCCGAGGCCCGAGGGCGGCACTCCTGAGACTCCGGGGCGTGTATAGCCCCACTCATTATTACGTGAGAGTGTCACGGGCGGTGATTCTTCACAGGCACCGGGCCTTCTTCACAGGCACTGGGCCTTGCTTCATGGGTAGAATTTCCAGAGGTGCTGGATGTTCCACGCATTCTGGATGGGTACCCCGTCCTGCGTCTCCAGGCGCGCGGCGCCAGGCCTGGAGACATGGACGACCTTGAACGGGCCCTCCCACATGGGGAGAGCTTGTGCAACCCTTCCCTGGAGAGGACCCGCCTCTGGACGAGGTGCCCGCCTCGAGCGTCCTGGAGCGGATGTTGCGGCAGTGGTATCACCGCAGCGCCTGCTGGTACCTTGCCGCCCTCAGTGCTGCTTCGCGGCGACGCTCCTCCCCCAGCATGAGGTCCATCCCCCGCCTGGCGTCCTGCTGCGTTTCATTAAACGCCAGGACCCGTGTGGAGCGATGCTTGACCTCGTGAGGGAGGACCGCTTCGGCTCTGTAGACAAGGTAGAATGGGGTCTCGCCCGTCGGCTTAGTGGTGGTGGTGCGGATGGACCATAGCACGGACTGGAGCTCGTCGTGCCAGCCCCTGCCGTAGGCCTCGAGCTTCTTCTTGAAGGTCCTAGTCTTGACGCCTCTCAGGACCGCCGCGTTGGCGCGTTCTGCCTGGCCATTGCTCTTGGGGTGCGCCACCGAAGCGTAGCAAATCTGCGTTCCAAGGTTAGCATAGTATGTTTTGAAGAGGTTACTGGTGAACTGTGAGCCGTTGTCGGTGATGATGCGGTTGGGTACCCCGAAACGGCTCACGAGGCCCTTGATGAACTTGACCGTGGAACCGGCTGGGATGGTGCGGACGGCTTCCACTTCCGCCCACTTGGTGAACTTGTCGATGGTGACGTAGAGGTAGCGGTAGCCCCCTGGCGCTCGAGGGAATGGGCCCAAGATATCCAGTCCCCAGACCGTGAACGGCCATGTGAGCAGTATAGTCTGGAGGTCCTGAGCTGGCTGATGGATCTGCTTGGCGTGGAACTGGCAAGCTTCGCAGGACTTCACCAGCTCAGCTGCATCGTTGAGCACCGTGGGCCAGTAGAACCCACTACGGAATATCTTGCCGACGAGAGTCTGTGACGACGAGTGATGTCCGCAGTCCCCATCGTGTATGTCAATCAGCAACTCCTTCCCCTGGTCCCTGGAAATGCAACGCAGCGAAACATCGGTCGCTTCCTGTACAACTCACCGTCCTGGATGCAGTATGTCATGGCTTGCCGGGCCACGCGCTCTGCGTCCTCTTCCTTCTCCGGTAGCGCCCCTTGCGTCAGATATTCCTTGAATTCCTTTGTCCAACATCCCTCTTGGGGCTCGAGCACCAAGAGCAGGCGAGCTCCTGAGGTCGGGCCACAAGCTGGGGCTCCCGTGGCAGGCAGTTGTGGGAGCTCCTCCCGAGGCCGTGCTGTGCTCGAAAGTGGTGGCGTTGCTGACGGCTTGAAGAGCCGCTCCTCGAAGACGCCAGGCCCTTGGGGCTGCCGCTTGGATGCCCTCCTGGCGATGTCGTCAGCTTCCTTATTGGTGCCACGGGGCACATGTTGCACCTCCAGGCCTTGGAACTGCTTTTCCATCTTACGTACTTCCGTGAGGTATACCTCCATGTGCTCGTCCTTTGGTTCATACACTTTGTTGGAGAAGTTGACGAGGAGCTGCGAGTCGCCCCTAACGGTGAGGCGCTTCACCCCCAGAGCTGTCGCGCCTTTAGGCCAGCTATGAGGCCTTCATATTCTGCGATGTTGTTGGAGACCTTCTCGCCCTGCTGAAAACAGAGCTGCACAGCGTAGTAGAGCTTGTCCTGCATGGGCGAGATGAGTATCGCTCCAGCCCCCGCGCCCTGGTGCGCGAAGGCACCATCAAAATACATGACCCATCCGTCGGGCGCCTCACTTCCTGGCGAGGTGGACCGGTCCTTGCCTACTTCCAGCGTCGGGGCATCCATCCATTCTACCACGAAATCAGCGACTGCGGCTCCCTTGATGACCCTGGTGGTGTTGAACTCCAACTGGAAAGCCTGCAGCTCGATGTTCCACTCGGCGACCCTTCCGACAGAGTTGGGGCTCCTGAGCACCCTCTCCAATGGGTAGGCTGAGACAACTTTGATGGGGTGGCCCTGGAAGTAGTGCCGCAACTTGCGTGAGGCCACCAGGAGCGCGAGCAGGAGCTTCTGAGGCATGGGATATCGTGCCCTCGCGTATCGCAATACTGTGCTGACGAAGTACATCGGGTGTTCGACGAGGACAGGCGTGTTGGTGAGGCTCGCGTCTTCTGGAAGTTGGGGTGCCTCCGGAGGTGGATTGACCCCTGGCGCCTGATCGCTTGCGGGAATCTCTACGGCGTTGTCCTGCCGAGCTTGGTCTTCTGTTGTTGCCACTTCGGCTCTTGCTGCGCCTTCCTGACCTTGCGTCATCTCGGCTGGCTGCGTAGCTTGGCGCGGTGCGCTCTTGGCTTGGTGCTCCTCCCGAACCGCCACCAGCGCAGCGCTGGCAGAGTATGGGGTGGCGGCAAGGTAAAGTACTAGAGGCTCGAGAGGCCGTGGCGCCACCATTGCCGGAGGGCTGGTCAGGTATCTCTTGAGGTCTTGGAAGGCTCGGTCGGCCTCTAGGGTCCACTCTAACGGGCCCTTCTTCTTCATCAGCTTGAAGAAGGGTAAGGCGCGCTCTCCCAGCTTGGAGATGAAGCGCCCCAACGCAGTCACCCGACCAGCCAGCTTCTGCATTTCCTTGAGGGTCTGCGGTGGGCTCAGGTCCTCAATGGCCTTGATCTTCTCCGGGTTCGCCTCAATCCCTCTGTGGGACACGAGGAATCCCAGCAGCTTCCCGGAAGGGACACCGAACACACACTTCTCCGGGTTAAGCCGCAAGTTCACCTGGCGCAGGCTCTCGAAGGTCTCCTCCAGGTCTTGGATCAAGGTTCTCGCCTCCCGAGACTTCACCACAATGTCGTTGACGTAGGCCTTCGTGTTTCTCCCGAGCTGCCACCCTAAGGCGGTGTGCATTAGCCGCTGAAAGGTCGCGCCCGCGTTGCGCAGTCCGAAGGGCATGCAGGTGTAGCAGTACACCCCACACGGGGTCAGGAAGGCCGTCTTCTCTACATCTTCCACCGCCATATTGATTTGATGATACTCTGAGAACTCATCCAGGAAGCACAGCAGGTCGCACTCAGCAGTGGAGTCGACGATCTGGTCGATGCATGGGAGAGGGAACGGATCTTAAGAACACGCCTTGTTGAGGTTGGTGAAGTCGACGCACATTCGCTCCTTTCCGCCTTTCTTCGGCACCACGACGGGGTTCGCCGGCCACTCGGGGTACCTAACCTCATGAATGGCACCTGCCGCCTCCAACTTGCGGATCTCTTGGACGATGAAGGCCTGCTTCTCTGTGGACTGCCGCCTTGCCCGCTGCTTCACAGGGCGCACATTGGGGCATACCATTAAGTGGTGCTGAATCACCTCTCTTGGGACCCCCACCACCTGGTTGGGTTCCCATGCGAATATGTCCTTGTTCGCGCACAAGAACTTCACCAACGCTTCCTCTTGGCTGGGGTTGAGGCCGGCACCTACGGTGAAGGTGGCTCCTGAGGACCTGTCCTCGTCGACCGGCACCTGCTTGGTTTCTGCCTTGTCTTGGGTGAACAGCTGCTTCTTCTTGGTTGGCGCGGCCTCCTTGACCTCGGGGGCACCGGCGCCTACGGGCTGCGCCGCCGCAGCGGTCTTGAAGGCAAGTTTGAGCATCGTCACAGCCTCCTTGGTGTCCCCCTTGACAGTGAGGACACCTTTGCTTCCAGGCATCTTCATGAGGTTGTGGGCTGGATGAGTCGCCGCCAAGAACTGGGCCAGAGCTGGGTACCCGAGGATGGCGTTGTACGGGAGGCCAATGCGGGCGATATCGAAGTCGACCAGCTCGGTGCGGTAGTTGTCGCGCGTGCCGAAGGAGACGGGAAGGAGGATCTGCCCCAGGGAGCGGGCAGCGCCGCCACCAACTCCTGAGAAAGGCTTGCTGAGGCTGAGCCGCTCGAGCGGCACATGAAGAAGGCTAAAGGCTTCCACGGAGAGCAAGTTGAGGCCAGCGCCACCGTCGATGAGGGTCTTGGTGACGGCCACGTTGCAGATGGTGGGTGTGCAGAGCATCGGAAGCATGCCCGAGCCGGCAGTGGTGACGGAGTGGTCTTCTGAGCTGAAGGTGAGGTCGGCCTCAGGCGCGGCCCAGCCGGGCGGAGCCCCCAAGCGCTTGGAAGCGGCACCAATCTGGCAGAGGAACGGCTTGATGTGGCAATCTGAAGGCGGCGCCTGAGAGCCACCTAGCAGAGCCGCGACCGCGTGGTGCGCCGGTGCCGCGTAGCGCGTAGCGAAGAGGTCACGCAGCTCCTCCCAAGACTCCACCATGGATCCGGGAAGGTTGAGCAGCCAGGCGCGCGGCTCGCCGGCGAGGGCCATGGGAAGCCAGTTGGCCATGACCTTGTCATCACCCCCGGCCTCGAGGACGGCCTCCTCGTATGCCAGCAGGAAAGCCAACGGGTCCACCGCGCCATCGTAGCGCGGCGGCATCTCCGGCTTGAACTTGGGTGGCCACCGCACCCGCCGCAGGGAGGGGGCCAGGGCTTGGAGCCCCCTGGCCCCGTCGTCAACGCCGGCCGTCGGAGTCGGTGGCAGGGCGCCGGCTATACGGGCGGAGCGCAGATCGACGGAAGAGAAGCTACGGCGCACCCCTACCTGGCGCGCCAAATGTCGGATCACGGGTTCCGGCAAAACCCTCAAGGTTCGAACACTGCGGTGCGCGTGAAGATCTCCTCCCTACTGATCCACGCCCTAGCTCTCTAAGATCCCGCGGACGAACTCGACGAACTCGCAACACAAAGACACAAGATTTATACTGGTTCGGTCCACCGTTGTGGTGTAATACCCTACTCCAGTGTGGTGGTGGTGGATTGCCTCTAGGGCTGATGTTGAACAGTACAAGGGGAAGAACAGCCTCCTAAGGTTGAGGTGTTCTTGTGCTTGACGAACTTGTGTGGGTGAGATGCCTCTGAATGAGTTATCCCCTACAGTGGTGGCTAGCTCTACTTATATAGGCCCTGGTCCTCTCCCCAAATATTGAGCGGGAAGGGAGCCAACAACGGCCAATTTGAAAGGTAGTACAGCTTATCCTGACAAAAGCAGTCTTCGCCTGCAAAAGCCTCTGGAGATGACGCCATCTTGGGCTCCATGGTGACCTCCGTCCTGCCGCCCTGCTGGTCTTGGTCTCGTTGCACCGATATGGAAACCTTTGCTTGACGCCTCGGTACTCCGCGCCTGCGCTTGCCCCCTTGGCACCAAAGAGGAAAAAGGGACGCTGCGCGCGCTGGCGCCCGCCTGGTCTCGATCGTCATGGCTCACGTCACGAAGACCTCGCGAGGTTTTCCTTGCCTTGATCTCTCTGCCCCTCGTGAGCCTGCCTGGTGAGGCCGCTCCTGAGGAGGTCTTGTGTCGTCCGCCTCGTGACGCTTGGCCCCTCGCGAGGGTCTTGAATGCCTTGTCGATGAAGATGGGTCGTACGGACCTGCTAGCTCAGCCATACCGTGGGCCGCAGGCAGACAAGTCTGGGGACCCCTGTTCCCAGAACGCCGACATAGGTCAGTAAGCGTCTCATGCACATGTGTGTCCATAATCCCTCTAAGTGCTACCGGGAGTAACTTCATCATCATCACATGATAGTCGTGAGACTTCATCCCACTGAACCTTTTTTTCTTAGTGTCCAGATATCTGCTTATCTTCCCACAGTATCCGGAACTAACTTTGATTCCGGCAAGGCACTTGAACAATTGATCGACCTCCTTCGGATCTAAGGTGAAGCAATAGGGGGGCAATATTGTTCTTCCTTCTTGTTTACTTTTTTGCCCCTATCTTCCATCTCCGTCTCCGTCTCGGTCTCCTCTGACGACCTTTTACCGGGCATTTGGAGATCTTTCCTGATATTCAAAAATTCCAAGTCTTTTCTTGCCTTCGGCCCATCCTTGGTCCTCTCCGGCATGTTCATCAATGTTCCAAGCAAACTCTCAAGGATATTTTTTGTGATATGCATTTGATCAAGGCTATGAGGCGTGTCGAGTATGGGCCAGTATTCCAAGTCCTAGAAAACAGATCTCGTCTTCCCTACCTTCAGCAGGGGCTCCGGTGCCTTTTTATTCGTCTTTCCCGGCGAGGGGCACTCTTCCTAGTTCTTCAATAATTCATATATTTCTGCACCGCTACGCTTACGTGGAGGACCTCGATGCTCAGCCTTACCATTGAATAGATCTCCACACTTTCTCCATGGGTCATCCTTCTTGAGCCATCTTCGATGCCCCATGTACACGATTTTCAAAGACCCGCCATCTTTCGATAGCTACAGAGAAGTTGTATCATCCATGCACCTCGTGCATCCACAATATCTGTTGCACACCTGGCCGGAGAGATAGCCGTAACCGAGATAGTCCTGCACCGTCATGATCAGCGCGGCTCTCATGTAGAAATACTCTGCTTTGCTTGCATCCCATGTCTTGGCTGGCGTTGTCCATAAGGTCTGTAGCTCCTCTTTCAGTAACCCGAGATACAGATTTATATCATTTCCCGGTTGTCTCGGCCCTTGAATAAGCATAGCTATGTGTATGTATTTTTCCTTCATGCACAACCAGGGGGGAGGTTGTACATTCATACAAACACGGGCCATGTGCTATGATTGGTCTTCTAGTTGCCAAATGGATTCATGCCATCACTACTAGCGCCAAGCACGATGTTCCTTGGATCATTTGCGAAAAAATCAAATTCAGCATTTAATGCTCTCCACTGGCTAGCATCTGTGAGGTGTCTCAGCTTCGGCTCATCTCCGTCATCTGGCTTCACCCTCTCCGCGTGCCAGCGCATAAGCTTTGCTTCCTTAGGATCTACGAAATACCGCTATAGACGCGGAGTGATCGGAAAGTACCATACAACTTTCTGTGGAGCTTTCTTTCTGGCCTTTTTATATCGTGAAGCATTGCACTTTGGATAGATGGTTTTTTCCGCATGCTTGTTCCGATATATGATGCAATCATTGATGCATGTGTGATATCTAATGTGTGGCAGATCAAGAGGGCACACAATTTCCTTTGCCTCCTCGACACTAGTAGGACACAGGCTTCCCGCGGGAAGAACCTTATTTAGATACTTCAGAAGCTCATCCAGGCTTGCATCTGTCCATTTGTTTTTTGCCTTCGTCTTTAGAAGTTCTAGTGTGAAACTCAAGCGGGTCACCCTAGGATTGCAACCATCATACAAAGGAGTCATCGAGTCTACCTCCAGTTGCGCCAGTTTGGCCTCCTCTCTAGAAGCAGCTCTGTCGCTAGTCGTCTTCTTCCGAAGCAGGTCTCGAACATGCGGGTCCCGCATGGCTGAACTTAGTAGCGACAAAGACGATGGTGTTTCCACGTCTTCTCCGCCTTGAACTGTCTCTTCGCCATCGACATTTCCGAGGCTGTCTTCCTCTTCGGGCACATAATCGGTCATCTCTTCGTCTGGTGGCCCCATGTCGTTATTTCCTGCCCCATCAACGTCCTCATCATCTTCACTTATCCACCGAGTATGGCCATGCATGAAACCATGCATGAGCAGGTGCGCCTTGAATGTACCACCCTCAAAGGGGTCGAGCCTGACTATTCCTTTGCATTTTCGACACGAACATAAAACATCCTTCAGTCTTTTTTCATACATGTCGTCCATAGCGGATTGCCAGTATCTTTCCACCATCCTTCCATTGACCTTCATGATCACTTGCGCGCGGAGCAAATATTATAACCACGTATATATGCATGCATGAATCAATTCATACAAAAATT
Organism: Triticum aestivum; assembly: GCF_018294505.1. NCBI lineage: Eukaryota > Viridiplantae > Streptophyta > Magnoliopsida > Poales > Poaceae > Triticum > Triticum aestivum. Next base: position 497,142,103 of record NC_057799.1, read on the forward strand.
CGGCATGACCCTCCCTAAACATAGGACATATTGAGTTTGCCCGAAATTCGCCGAAATAGAATTGAATCGACATTTCGGCAAAACATAGGCAACTCATGTCACCCACATTATTTCATCAAATACACAATGTAGGCAACTCAAATTGTGCGACACACAATTCGGTATATTCTCATATCGCCCATATATATATATAGTTTCGGTCCTATCCACACAAACACTTTCTTTTGCTCATCTATGTGTCGAGAGGGATATCGAGCACCTTTCTTCTTAATTACCTAGTAGCTCTAGATATATATATATATATAGCTCTAACTAGCTAGCTAGCTCCCTAGGAGAGAGAGAGAGAGCTAGGGAGAGAGTGGGAGGAGAGGGAGAGAGGAGAAGAGGGAAGGCATTAATGGAAGGGGGTGGTGGAGGGTGAAGAAGAGGGGGAGAGGGAGGGCATTAATGGAGGGGGTGGTGGAGGGGCAAAGAAAGAGGGGGGTGGAGGGCAAAGAAGAGGGGGATGGGAGGGCTCTAATGGAGGTGTGTGGTGGAGGGGCAAAGAAGAGGGGGTGGTGGAAGGGCAAAGAAGAGAGGAAGGGTGTGCTCTAATGGAGGGGTGGTGGAGGGGGAGCATTGGAACAAGCAAGGTGCAAGAAAAGGGGAGAAAGAAAGGGGGAGAGGAAGAAGAAAGGGGAGGAAGGAGGGAAAGGTGGTAGGTGGCTGGCGACCATAGCAGTAGCGCGGGATGCCAAAGCACGCTACTGCTACGAGTGCCAGCCAAAATATCTACTGGTAAGTACAACTAGCTGTAGCGCTTGTACAGAAACCACGCTACTGGTATAAGTTTACCCATAGAAGAAATAGCAGTAGTGCATCTAGGTGCACAGGCGCTATAGCTATTTTCTTAACAGTAGCGCTGGTTAGACTACAAACGCTGCTAATAGTTTTTGGTCGGGTGGTGTGTTGTGGCAAACTTACCAGTAGCGTGGCCTCCAGAAACCCACGCTGCTGCTATGTTGTACCAGTAGCGCGCTTTATAACAGACGCTGCTGGTAATTATCAGTAGCATGGGGTCCAGAACACATGCTACTGGTAAACTTCTATGTATAAGTTTTTCCTAGTAGTGGTTGTTGCCTTATTTATTCCTTCAAACAGGTGGTTAGAAACAGTCTTGCTACCTTTTCCCACTAAGAAATTGGAATGCTTATATTTGTGAGTCTATGCTTCAACTAGTGCCACTTCTATAGTAATCACACTTTCAATATCTATGCAAACAGGGATGCTCGATTTTAGTGGAACTGCACAAAATGTCCAAATGGTTCAACATTAGGAGCATGTTTTCTTCCAAACCTTTATATCCAATTGGTGGCACTATGAGCTGTTCATTATGAAGGTACATGGTTTGCTACTATCTTGCTACTCTTTTTGTACTGTCATTAGATAGTAATACTAGTGGTTTGCATGTGAATTTATTGGCAGGGTGGACCTACATTGGAGGTGCAGGACAGGATTCAATGGTTGGTTGCTCAATTTTGGTTGTATCGATTTCACCTCTTCCATCACTGCGAACATGGATATCCTTGGTCTGATGAAGAATAGGCGCTATATTTCTGCTCTGAGCGAGCAAATCAATTCAGTATGAAATTTTCCAGGGCAAAACATGACTGTATCAAATTGTCCAGTGCAAAACATGACAGATGCTAAGCTGAAGAGACGTGTTTAAACCGAAAATACAAGGTGGGGTATATGTTTAATAGTTGCTTGATATTTGTGCAGACAGAGATGTCTGCCCTTTGCTATTTGGCAAACAAGCAAAGTGACCGCAATTTTGGTTGAACTGCACAAGAGAATGGTATAGTCACTACATGCAGTGCCATTTGAAAATAGACACAGAAAGATTGGATAGTCACTTCATGGACTGCAAAAAAGTAGTACTGTACTATTTATTGGCCAATAGTAGGTGCTTCATTGCTTTGGTCTGATTATACAATGGGCATCATTTTGCCTAAGTTAAAGTTTGGGTTCCAAAAAGAGTCTCGCCGTGTGATCGAGAGAAGACCAAATCATATTGCAGTGGATGTTCCTCCATCATGTGTGGTTCATTCTCATGGTTCCAGCTGTTGGTGAAACCACTTAAGTTTGCAAGAGGGATTGTAGACTTCACAAACAAATTTGTCTTTCACTCTATACTGAATGTTGGCCAAGAGAAGCATCCATGTTAGTAGGAAGAACAGATGTTTTTTCTAGATCTTTGCTTGTGGAGCTACATATTTGTATATAATTTGTGAATCATTGAGATGCATTCACATGTTGATCTTATGTATGGAAATCGTACTAGTTGGTTTTGAATTTGGGCTACTAATGTGAACATATTACAATGCCAGGCCTGTGAGTCTCGTGTGAACATTTCAAGCGGATCGGCTCTTACTGCTGTGCACAACATGATCCTTATTTCTGTGTTCTCAGTGTTTACAAGTTACTAACAGTTCCTTATTTCTATTCGCTCAGTGTTTACAAGTTACTGATCGATCATTAGCTAGCCTACTAATGCGCTCCTGGCAGTTTTAGTTGCGATGCAAGATCCGAAGTGGCAGTTTTTTGAATAAAAATGCCTACCTCTGAAGAAACTGACAAGCTGCTCTGAAGAAAATGCCATGCGAATCTGAAGAAACTGCTAGCAAAAACGTTCGCAAATGCCTTATCTCCCAGCGAACGTTCATCAGCTAATGCGATCGTACACGTACACCATCCGACCTACTCGATCCTACATGTACACTATCTGACCTACTCGATCCTACACAGATAAATAGCGGATCACGCATGTACTACCTCCTTTCCGGTTTGCAGGGCTCAATTCAAAAAATGACCTACTCGATCCTACATGAATAAATAGCGGATCACGCACGTACTACCTCCTTTCCGGTTTGCAGGGCTTAATTCAAAAATCTAACCAACCAAGGTATGATGAGTGGTGGAATCATTTTTGACAAGGAGGGAGTACCTCATCTGGATGATTCGAGTGCACTCGTTTGACCGTCATGCCGGCGTGCGACCCAGCACGGACGGGACGCACCACTGACGGGACGGGACGACACAGTCATAATTTCAGTTTTTCTAGTTTTCCACGCAAGCTGGCGTGCTAAGCCATGCCTGCTTATGCATTGAATTCCGATGACCGCGATGACCGTCAAGTTTCCCGCGACACGCTAGTTCGCCTACCTTCCGCCTATAATTACTGTTTCCCGGGCTTCTCCGGTGGCACCATCACCCAACTCGCCCTATCCTCATAAGCCCCCACCGGCCCGACGACGCTCGCCACTTATCCTCGCTCTCGCCACGTCCACCATGCCCCTGCCCGTCCGTGATAGGCGACGCCGGAGGTGGTCACCACCGGAACTAGTGTTCGGTTTTTCACTGGAAGGCAGACGGAGGGAGGAGGCATTCTATCGGTCTTTAGATGGCAATGCGGAGTATGAGGAGTTGTTGGAGCGCGACCGCCTGGCGGAGGAGCAGCGTATTGCCGATTTGCGCCACCAGCGGGACATGGAGCAGCAGCGCACCGACGCGCTGAGTCGCGAGCAGAGCACCGGCAACTGGGCCGACTACATGGAGGCCAGCGCCCAGAAAATAGCCCTGGAGGCTGTCGGGCACGCACGTGTTCGCGACGCCGAATTTTACTACAAGCTCGTCAAGTTGGTTTCCCGCTTAGAAGCCGAAGCTTCGGTGGACCACGCCGGCATGGAAAGGGCCAACACGCGCGAGCAACGCGCCCTATCGCACCTCTGGCAAGTCCGAGGCGAGGCGGAGGACGCTGGTGCCGGCGTTTAGCGTGTACCGCAGATGGCGGCCGGCATCGTCTAGTTAGCTAAGGGTAAGTTAGTACATGTACACTACTAGAGTATTAGTGGGAGTAGAGAGTTAACTTGGCTATGATGGTTGTCAACGTGGAAGTTCAGTACTCTATATCTGGATCAAACCTGTTACTTTGCTCTGAATGTTGAACTTTCCATTTGAACGTATGGAATGGGCTGTTATTTTTTTAAATGGGTTGTATTTGTCCACCACGGGTTTAGAGGCTGACTTGTGGGCCTACCATGTTGACGCGTACACAATCAAGAGATGATTATATGTGGAGAGGATGATAGCTAGGACCCACCAAGCATTGCAATACCGTTTGTGCTCACTTTTACTACTTGCTACCTTGCAGTTTTTATTATTTTAGATTACAAAAACCTATGTCTACAATCCATACTACACTTGTATCATTGTCTCTTTACCGAAGTAGTGCACCTATACAATTTACCATTATATTGGGTGTGTCGGTGACACAAGAGATTTATTGTATTTGATTGCGAGGTTGTTTGAGAGAGGCCATCTTCATCCTACACCTCCCATGGATTGGTAAACCTTAGGTCATCCACTTGAGAGAAATTTGTTGTTGTCCTACAAAACTCTGCGCTTGGAGGCCCAACCGAGTCTACAAGAACAATAGTTGCGTAGTAGACACCACATGCTATTACATTATCAATCTTGTATGCTTTACATGCAATTTTATATCATTTTTGGGAACTAACCTATTAACCTAGTGCCTAGTGTCAGTTTCTGTTTTTGCCTATTTTATTGTTTCACAGAAAAACAATACCAAACAAAGTCCAAACACGATGAAACTTTATGATTTTTTTGGACTAGGAGGGGCCTTTGAAGCTTCGGGAGGAGGCCAGAAGATGTACGAGTGGGCCACAAGCTCACCCGGTGCGCCCCCGAGTGGTGCGCCACCTGAGCTTGTGGGCCCCTCGTAACTCCGATTGACCTAATTCCTACTCCATAAATTCCCTAAATTCTCAAAACCCCAGAGCTAGACCTGAAACAATTATTCTGCTGCCACAAGCCTCTGTTATTCCACAATCTCATCTGGAGGCCTCCGCCAGTACTTTGCCGAGGGGGGGATCGATCACGTAGGGCACTGTATAAACCTTGCTGCACCTCTGATGATGTGTGAGTAGTTCCCCACATGGCTTATGGGTCCATAGTGATTTGCTAGATAACTCTCTCTCTCTCTCTCGTTATGATCTTCAATACAATGTTCTCTTCGGAGATCGATATGATGTAATCCTTTTGTGCAGCGTGTTTGTTGGGATCCGATGAATTGCGGGATTATGATCAGATTATTCACTGAAAGTAATTGAGTTATCTTCTGAACTATGTAATGCTTTCCAATTTATGATTCGTATAACTATGTAATGATTTCCAATTTATGAATTATCTTTGGCCAAGTTAATGATTAGATGTTCAGTGGAAGTGGTGCATAGTAGTAGGTTCAATCTTGCGGTGTCCTCACCTAGTGACAGAAGGAGTAGCGAGGCATGTATGTGTATTGTTGCTACTAAGGGTAAAACGACGGGGTTCGGTCATATTAGTTGATCTTATTTTGTCTACATTATATCATCATGCTCCAATCATTACTCTGTTTGTTATGAACTTAATAACTGTGGCCCTCGGGTCTATTTAAATCATATTACTAAAACCCTAAATACCTTGCTGCAATTTATTTACTTTTTATTTTACCTTGCAATTTATATATCTCCTACTATCAAATTTGATCCTTGCAATTAACGAGTATAAGGGGATTGACAACCCTCTTTGCTGCGTTGGGTGCAAGTATTTGCTCTTGTGTGTGTGGGTACTGGTAAAGGTGGTTTTGATAATTCTCCTACTGGGTTGATAAACATTGGTTCTTTACCGAGGGAAATACTTTTCGCTACTATATTACTTCACCCTACCTCTTCTGGGAAATCCCAACGCATTCCATAAGTAGCAAGAAGAATTTCCGGCACCGTTGCCAGGGGGAATTATCAAACAAATCAAGGTCCCTTCATACACATTATCATTTTCTTGTTCTACTTGCTTTTATTTTTATTAGTCTCATTAAAAATACAAAAATATCGTGTGTACTTTATTGGCTCGTTATGATGGCTAGTTCTTCACTTGTTGCTTGTACCCCTGAAAATGAAGTGCTTAATTTTCAACAAAGGGGAGGAGAAAGTCTAAAAGATGCTTGGTATAGGATTTGCGATGCTCAGAATAGATCAACTCATAAGCGATCCACCAATGTTCTTCTTCGCAATTTTTATGTGGGTGTTACTACATAGTATAGATTTGTGCTTGACACTAGTACTGGAGGAAATTTTCTAAGTAGTCACCCTTAGGATGCTTTCAATGCTATGGAAAATTTAACGGGGTCACCACCAATTAATATTGATGAAACATCATCGACTTGGGAACATGTTATGCGAAGGTTAGAAATAATTGAGAACAAAATGCCAACTATTGAACACATTGAAAATCTAGATGAAAATGTGCATAACCAAGTGACTAAATTTGGCTCTTCTGTAGGAACCACATTAAAGCTCTTAAAGGAGAAAGAACCAATAATCATCGAAAGAGCGAAACAAAGTCCTGCTAGAATTAATAAATGAAAGAGATCATTAATAATTTGGGTTCATCTTTTTCTTCCGCTAAAACCATTGAAAGGACTCCTACAAGTAAGAACTCTAAGCTTATGTATGTTACTAAAAACAAGGGTGCTTCATCTAGTAAAGAGAGGGAGGATTTCAAAATGATTAGTGTGCACCCCGACTTCATTAAAATAATAAAGGAACCTATGGCTGAAAATAAATTCCTCAATTTTGTTCCTAGGAGTGTCATTATTAAAGATATGTTTGTTAAGACTCCTAGGGAGTCTAGATGTATAATTGAGGAATTGGAATCTAAAGATGATAACACTTGAAACGATGCATTACGCCTAGCTAGGGGCATAAAACAATAACGTTTGTTGGGAGGCAACCCAATAGTTATCTTCAATTTTGCTTTTTACTTTATTTTTGGTGTGATGATTATTGCTACTATAATGATTGTGTTTTTACCCTTTAATTATTTTTTGTACCAAGTAAAGTCTTTGGGTTGATTTGGATGATAGTTCAATTGATTCTGTAGAATAATAGAAACATTTGCGCCCAATGTAGAAATTTACTTCTTTTTTTACCGGAACGTGATCTTGGTTTGACATTTTTACACAATATTGAGAGAGAAATTGTCTACCTTTTCCTATTTTATCAGAATTTTTAGAGTACTAGAAGTATGGTTTTAGTCAGATCTACAGACTATTCTGTTTTAGGCAGATTCTGTTTTTACCGCATAGTGTGCTTGCTTTAATGATGCTATGGATTATATCTGGGGGGATAAGTCATGGAGAATTTATAATACAGTAGGTATGATGCAAGAACAACTATGAATTGGTTAATAACAGTACCTAAGTTTATGGTTTACCGATTGTACTAACGGATATCATCAGGTTTTATTGAGTTTTGTGTGCTGAAGTTTTCAAGTTTTGGGTGAGATCACGATGAATGAAGGAATAAGCAGAAGCAAGACCATAAGCTTGGGGATGCCCAAGGCACCCAAAGATAATATTCAACGAAGACCCAAGTGTCTAAGCTCGGGGATGCCCCGGGATGACATTCCCTCTTTCGTCCACAATTCATTGGTATATTACTCGGGGCTATATTTTTTATTCATCACATGGTATGGATTTACTTGGAACATCTTGTGCCATATTTTTATTTTGTTTGTTAGTTTGCCACAATCATTGTTTGCTGGACACACCTTTTGAGAGAGACGCACATTCATCATGATTTGTTAGAATGCTCTATGTGTTTCGCTTATATCTTTTGGGCTATGCAGTTGCTCATGTGCTTCACTTATATTTTAGAGCACGACGGTGGTCATATTTTATAGAAATGATTTGCACTCTCATGCTTCACTTAAACCTTTTTGAGAGTCTATTAATAGGAAGTGGTAATGTGCACTAGTTATGAGACTAGTTCAAGAATGATAGGTAAACAAGAGTGATACAAATAAAAACTTTCATGTACATCACTGAATATGAAACATGGGATTTAATTATATTGATGTAGTAATATGAAAGGGTATTTGTTCATGGTTATTAGTTAGTAAAGATATCGATATTAAATCTTGTTATGTATTACTCATTTAAGTGTCTGTCATGGCATGACGAGGATGTTGGAGCATTTTTATTCCTCGCTGAAATCCTTTGTGTTGTTCGAATCAGGGGCGTGCGATGGTTAACTCCTACCAACCTCCTCCTTAGGGGCATGCGAGTAGTACTTTGCATCGAGGGCTAATAAAACTTCCACAATAAGTATATGAGTTCTTTATGACTAATGTGAGTTCATGGACTAATACAACACTCCCACCTATCCACATATTGCTAGCCTCTCTGGTACTCTGCATTGCCCATTTTCACCTCAAGAATTGGTGCGAACTTCGCAGGTGCATCCAAACCCTGTGATATGATACGCTTTATCACACATAAATCTTATTACATCCTTCCTCAAAACAGCCACCATACCTACCTATCATGGCATTTCCATAGCCATTCCGAGATATATTGCCATGCAACTTCCTCGGTTACTATCCACATGACATGTGTGTTCATCATCATATTGCTTTGCATGATCTTATTAAGTTGACATGATATTTGTGGCAAAGCCACCGTTCATCATTGTATTACATGTCATGCTAGATCGTTGCACATCTTGGTACACTGCCGGAGGCATTGATATAGAGTCATATTGTTTCAGTTTATCGAGTTGTAAGTAAAAAGAAGTGTGATGATCATCATTATTAGAGCACTGTCCCAGTTTGGTAAAGAATGGTGGAAACTGATGAGTCCTCCAAAAAGTTGGGATGAGGTTCATGATGTTGTTCTAAAATTGAGAGAGAAAGAGAGAAGGGACAATGCTACTATCCTCTTACCACACTTGTGCTTCAAAGTAGCACCATGTTCGGAGTCTCCATGATTTGTCAATTTCATATACTAGTGGGAAATTTTACATTATAAAACTTGGCTTGTATATTGCAATGACGGGCCTCCCAAATGCCTGAGGTCTTCATGGGCAAGCAAGTTGGATGCACACCCACTTAGTTTCAGGAGTGAGCTTTCATACACTTATAGCTCTAGTGCATCCGTTGCATGGCAATCCCTACTCCTTGCATCGATATCGATTGAAAGGCTTCTCCATTCCCTAACGACCCGCTGAGTTGATGCGAGACTTTCTCCACTTTTATCTTCCCTTATATACCTCTATCAACATATTCTTTTCCACCCGTAGTGCTAAGCCCAAGACTCGCGCTCATATATAGAGTGAAGTTGAAAATGCTGAAGCGAGAAAAAGTATGATACAATTGCTTGGTCTAAACTTGGGTGCTCATGATTTGTACTTATGTTAGGAAGATAGACTCATGCCATGCTTACATAATTCAATGAGTAGGGATAACATTCGTTAAGCATCGTATATTTTGAAAAGTAATTATTATGTTCTAGTATTCATGGATATTATTGTGTTGATATCAATTACTTCATCGTTTCTCAATATTAATACGATGAAAGAATTACATGATAAGACATGCTAGGTAGTATTCAACATCAGAAAACCTATATTTATCTTTTACCAACTTGAGGACGAGCAGGAATTAAGCTTGGGGATGCTGATACGTCTTCAACATATCTATAATTTTTTTTTATTTTAAGCTATTATATTATCAATATTGTATGCTTTATATGCAATTTTATATCTTTTTGGAAACTAATCTATTAACCTAGTGCTCGGTGTCAGTTTATGTTTTTGCCTATTTTATTGTTTTGCAAAAAAACAATACCAAACAAAGTACAAACATGATAAAACTTTACGGTGATTTTTTCTGGACCAGAAGGGACCCTGGAAGCTTCGGGAGGAGGCCAGAAGATGTACGAGTGGGCCATAAGCTCACAGGACGGGGGGTTCCACCTGAGCCTCTGGGGCCCTTATAACTCCAATGGACCTAATTCCAACTCCATAAATTTCAGAAACCACCAGAGGAGACCCGAAACGATTATTCCGGCGCCACAAGTCTCTGTTCTTCCGCGACCTCATCTGGAGGCCTCCGGGTAATTCGTCCATCCACTGTATCAATTGCCCAACAGTAATTTGTTCACCCACTGTATCGTTATGTTTATGTGAGAGATGTCTTCAGTGAAAATTATGCCCCTCGGGTCTATTTAAATCATATTACTAAAACCCTAAAAACCTTCCTGCAATTTATTTATTTTTATTTTACTTTGCAATTTATATATCTCCTAGTATCAAGTTTGATCCTTGCAATTAACGAGTACAAAGGTATTGACAACTCTCTTACTCACGTTGGGTGCAAGTATTTGCTCTTGTGTGTGTAGGTATTGTTAAAGGTGGTTTGGATAATTCTCATACTGGTTCGATAGACCTTGGTTCTTTACTGAGGGAAATACTTTTCACTAGTATATTACTTTACTCTTTCTCTTCAGGGAAATCCCAACGCATCCCATAAGTAACAACATCCTTTTTGCTTCATCGACAGGATTAAGCGCGTGCTTACCCACAGTGGACACCGAGGCCGCGTAGGTTTCGTGGGGCCATTCTTGGTTGAACTTGTTTGCATGGACGATGTCGAGGTAGGGGTCATGGGATGTGGTGGATGTTGCATATCGACTTGCCCTAGTGTTGAGTGGCAGCAGCCAGATCCGCGCAGCGACATCGACACGCCCCTCCCCCGACGGTCGTGGCGATGGGCTAAGGTGGGAAGTTGTCCTGCCAATCTGTTAATGCCATTCTAACTTGGCATGGAGTACTGGTTGGCCGACTATCAAAAGATCCATCATCAAGATGATAATTGGAACACCGCTTCACGTATGGGTTTGAAAATTCTTGTCCTAGTCTTCATTGGTCGGGCTCAGCTGCGACAAACTTGTGGCGTTATTGGTTGATCTTAGAAATCTGGATGAAAAATCCTTATCTTGGTCGTCTCCCATCTGACGTGGACATCACAAGTACGAGGTGTTCATCCATTCTTGAAGACATTATTGCGGATAAAATCGACTTAGTCTCAACCTCCTCTTCGAAAGGAAAACGTGAACCCCGCGAGGAGACCATAGACTACGAACACGCACTAGCAATGCAATGATCTGGCAACGTGTCTTACATGCAATGGCCACACTTACGCTCATGTCTTTTTTTCGCGGAAGACATTTATGCTCATGTTGGAAGGGAGATAATGCTGGTGGACGTGCAAAGTAGTGCAAAAACGCCCAAAAAGAGTATAAGAGCAGTTAGGGCATCTCCAATGGCAAATCCTAAATTTCCTCCTAGTCCCCGGACACGATTGTGGAAGGTCGTCATTCAACCGTTGCCGCATACATTTTGACAACAGTTCGAACCAACCGGACAAATTTGTGCAAACCGGGCAAATTTTGATATAAGCACGGCGGATTTCATTTAGAATAGAATAATTTGTACATAAAACTAAACGATATTTCGTCCGGTGAACTAAAAACCTTAAAATAAAATGTTGAACTATCCTATACTTGATGGTGACCTCGTAGGCCATGCCGGGCTGGTCGGCAACTCCTCCTCCGTCATCGGCCCCCGATCCAGCGTCGGGCTTCGAGCGGCGGAAGGTGGCGACATCACGGCGGGGCTTCCCGGCAGCCGCCCAACACGCTCGGATGATCCTCTCTGTTTCCTGCTGCGCCGGGCGCAGTGCGGCCACGTCCACCAACGACATAGGCGGGGGGAGAGGGCGGCGGGCATTGGAGGAGGCGGCGATCTCGCTGAGAAACCACTCCTCGCCATACTTGGGCATCTCCACGTCGAGGCGGCGGAGCGACGCTTGCTCCTCTCCGCCGTCGTCACAGAGCGGTCTAGAGCCCAGGCGCACGCCAGCTCCGGGTTTGCCGCAATGTGTGGCGGCAGGACGTCGGAGTCAGCGAACTCCGAGCAGCGCACTGTGTTTGTAGTTGTCCCGCTGGCGCCGCTCCCATTTGGCGTATTCCTGCACCGTTAGGGCACTCTGGGACGGCAACGAGCTGCCGCTATCGCCGCAGCCGAGGTAGTGGCAAAGGCGACCACGTGCTTTCGCGATCGCATTAGGCACGGGCGGCGGCGAGCGGCGCTCGGCCTTGACGCGTCGAGGCAGCGGAGAGAGCCGCTCCTCCTTGACACGCCGGGGCGGTGGAGAGAGTAGCTCCTCCTTGACGCGCATTGGCGGCGGCAAGAGACGCTCTTCCTCATACGGCGCAGAGCGCGGATGGGATGCTGGCTCTGGCTTCACGGGAAGAAGCATCCCTGGTGGCGGAGTCGGGCCGTTGAGGTGGAGCATGGAGCGACGGAGCATCAGCTCCATCTGCTCCTCATACTCCGCGTCGGTGGCGGTGGCCCACCACCGCCGACATGAATTGTTTTTGGTGCTGCGGCGGCTAGTCCTCCTCATTGTCGGAGGAGATGACGATCTCCGCCTTCGTCGAGGAGTCGCCCGTCGATGAGGACGATGGCCCTGAAGTTCGAGGGCAGCGTCGCCACGATCCGCCCGAGCCCGCCCCAGACACTACAAAAAAAGACACATCCGTGACATTTTGGGCCGAACGAAATTTTTTTCTGTCATACTTATGACACTTCTATGACGATAATTGTGACAAAACCCGGTATCATCGTAGATGTGGTGGGCTCCTACTTCTGTGACAAAAAATCATGACAGAAAATGGGCTTTTCGTCCTGGGCGGGCCGGAGACGCAGCTGCATGACATTCTTTGGGCCGTCCATGACGGAAAAAACCATGGTAGAAGCGAGGGCGAGGAAAATATCGGGGTGTTCCCGGTTACGGTGGGTGGTCGGGGCCGAGCGATGCGTGTTTCTCTCGTACACGCACGCGTGTGGGTGTGAGGCGTTGGGCTCTAACTGAACCCGAGCGAGGCGTTGGACTCTAACTGAACCCGAGCGATTGCACTGCAGGCTACGCGTTACTGAACCCGAGCGATCGATCGATGGCTGTTAACTGAACCCGATCGAGCGATTCCTTCACTACTGCTGCTAACTAAAGCCGATCGATGCTGCCTCCGGATGAATAGTGAGTGTTGCTGGGGGGTTTGGATGAACAGTTCCCGGTGGGGGTGGATGAATAGGACCCCGTGGTGTTGCCTCTAGATGAACAGGACCCCGATCGATCGAGCCGGTTGGGGCTGCATGAACAGGACCCCGTGGAGGGCTGGATGAACAGGACCACCCCGTGGAGGGCTGGATGAAAGTAGACAGTGGAGGGCTAGATGAATAGTAGCCCGTGGAGGGGTGGTTGAACAGGAGCCCGTGGAGAGGGCTGGTTGAACAGTAGTCAGTGGAGTAGCGCGCGGTGGAGGCTGGATGAACAGGAGCCCGTGGATGAACAGTCGCAGGTGGAGGCTGCAGGAGGTCGACGGTGGATGAACAGTAGCCCGTGGAGGCTGGAGGGGGTCAACGGTGGAGAGGAACGCTATCCCGTGCAGTCCCGTTTTGTGGTACGCCACACCCCTCCCGATGAACAGGACCCCCGTTTCGACCGTAGCACTCCAACAAAAGTCCGTTTCCTCCGTTTTGCGGTACGCCACACCCCTCCCGATCAACAGGACCCCCATTTCGATCGTAGGAGGTCTGTTTCCTCTGTTTTGCGGTACGCCAGACCCCTCCCGATGAATAGGACCCCGTTTCAAACGTGGCCGGTCGAACACAAGGCCGTTTCCTCCGTTCTGCGGTACGCCGGGCCTCGTTTCCATTAGCTGTTTCGTCCAAGCCCTCCCGATGAACACGACAACGCATTCTGTTCCGACCCAGCCGGTTGGCTCCCCATGAACACGACGACGACGCTGTTTCTCCGTTCCGACCCAGCCATGTACACGAGCCCTGGCTGTACGTATGCGCGAGTAGGCGTTCGAGACCCCGCCCGTATGTACGTACGTGGCCGTATTTTCTTTCTTGCACACTGGCCACTGTACGTACGTGTACATGCTACGTGCGCGCCTCTACTACGACACGTGCACGCCTCTACATTGACCAGTATGTACGTACACGTTCGCGACCAGAATGACAACGCTACGTACGCTTCGACCAGGTGGGTCCCGACTGTCACAAACTTCCTTGCGTGCGAAGATGTAGCTGGTGGGTCCCAGCAGTCACGGGGGCGAATCGTTTTTTTTTTTGCCCGACCGCACTTCCTTGCGTGCGAAGATGTAGCTGGTGGGTCCCAGCAGTCAGGGGAATCATTTTTTTCGTAAAATACGGTGGCCCGTCTGGTGGGTCCCCGCTGTCAGGTGGAGGAATAATTATTTTGGGCGTAATAAGGAGGCACTTCCTTGCTGCGGCCGTGGACCCAGCTGTCAGCCTCTCCACGTACAGTACTCTTTCAATGGAAGTTGTTCCTTGACCACGTTGACCACGCCACGCCGAGAGCACCGGGGCGGTGGACAACGGCGAGGCCTAGGAAGGGGACGAGGCGGAGCCGGGGAAGACGCGACAGTGGAAGCCCGCACGGAGAGGAGTACGAGGGTTCACTGGTTCGGCTGCGGTCTGAGGCTGCCGTCGCCGCAGGGCCTGCTCAGCGGTGGGAATAGTAGGGGACGGTGAGGCCTCCGCGGCAGCACAGCCGGCCACGGGAGGCAGGAGCATGCGGCACGACCGGTGCTGCTTTGGGCGGCTGGAGCAAGAAGACTAGAGGTTGAAGAAGCACTACGGCCGTTGGATGGACATCGTACGGTCACGGGAACTAGAATCGTTCATATTGACTAAGTTGACAAAGCACTCCGTCCCCGTCAACTTAGTAGGCCCACAAGTCAGCCTCCCACCAAGGTGGGTCCCAACTAGCAGGGGGAGTATTCATTTTTTTGTGCGTAATAAGGAGGCACTTCCGGTGGGTCCGAGCTGACAGCGGGGGGAACGTTTTTTTCGCGAAATACGGTGGCCTGTCCGGTGGGTCCCAGCAGTCAGGGGGAAACGTTTTTTTCGCCAAATACGGTGGCCCGTCCGGTGGGTCCCTGCTGTCAGGTGGAGGAATAATTATTTTCCGCGTAATAAGGAGGCACTTCCTTGCGGCTGCCGTGGACCCAGTTGTTAGCCTCTCCACGTACAGTACTCTTACGATGGAAGTCATTCCTTGACCACGTTGACCACACCGCGTCGAGAGCACCAGGGCGGTGGACGACGGCGAGGCCTAGGAAGGGGACGACGCGGAGCCGGGGAAGACGCGGCAGTGGATGCCCACGTGGAGAGGAGTACGAGGGTTCACTCGTTCGGCTGCGGTGTGAGGCTGTCGTCGCTGCAAAATAACAGGGGGTGTGGGTGAGTAGAGGGATGCCCTGGCCAGCGGTGGGAGTAGTAGGGGCGGTGAGGCCTGCACGGGAGGCGGGAGCAGGCAGTCCCGCCGGCGCAGGATTTTGCGGCTGGAGCAAGAAGATCAGAGATTGAAGAAACACGACGGCCGTTGGATTGACATCCAACGGTTACGTCTGCTAGAATCGTTTGTTCACATATATAATAACTAAAAAAATCTTGCATACGCATCAACTTAATAGGCCCACAAGTCAGACCATTCTCTCTTTTTTAAATAATTTATATATGGCTCATTGCGACTTCTTATGCAATTTATTGCGGTCCGTTTTTTTGGTTGGCCAGGGCCAATTTCGCATATTTCTGTGGGTTCCAAACTATTTTTAATACCGAAATGTCGAGCCAGATTTAAAGTACTTAGAAGATATATTTAAATTAGGTTAATGCCCAGTGAAATAGGAATCTGAAAATGTGAAAAAAAAATCAGAAATTGTAAATTGCCAATTTGTCATCTGTTTTTATATTTACAACCCATTTCATATTACTTTCAAGATTTGCATGCGTCTTGAAAGAGTTGCAGCCCATCAGGGCATAGAAAAATAAGTAGGCCTGGATTGGGTATTCTTCAGAAAAAATAAACTGGGCTCATTTCCACAAAGAAAAAATAGCTGGGCTGGTCACATGGTGAACATAAAATATAAGCCTGGGCTAGACGGGCCACAGCCCAGTTCAAACCCTACTCCGTCTCAACAATAACAAAAAAAATACTGCTCGAGCAGCTACGTCCCAGGTGTCAGCCGATCTTGTGTTGTTCTCTTGTCTATTGACTATATACGCTCACAATGTCGTGGGTCCCAGATGTCAGGAAAACACTAGGAGGAAGCATTTTATTTTTCCATACGCTGACATGGTGGGCCCCTACTTTCATCCTCTCCACATACTTCTGCCGATTCCTGTTGTTTGTTGACCATGTTGACAGCGCGAGAGGGCAGCGCCGCGGCGAGCGCACCAAAGCGCGTGGAGGACGACGGCGAGGCCTCGGACGTCGGCGTTAACGATTTAGGAGACGGTAGGGCGGCGATGTGTGCGCTGAGGCGCAGCCAGCCGTGGGAGGCGGAAGCAGGCGGCCCCGCTGGCGCTGGTTTGGTTTTGGCGGCTGCAGGAAAACAGGACTGAAGAAACACGACAGACTGTAAAAGCAGCAGGAGTACTTAACAACCTTAACTGAAACCAGCAGGGGCACTTAGCAACCATAGCTGAAAGCAGTATGAGTACTTATACAGGTTCAACCGTACAAACCACGCCTCGAACAGTGCTACTTTGCCTACAGTTAACCAAGGGTGAGGCCGCCAAGCGCCAGGACAAGGCCCATGCACCACCCCGCGCATCCACAACCTTCTAAAAGTGGCTTCATCTCGCAATGTGGTCAATAAACAGGATATTCGCTTTAGAGCCATGGAAAAGCAGGAACATAATCTTCTGTCTTATTCTCCAAGATGGACGGGCCTTCATTATTTGAGACCACCCATGAATAAGTATCTTTTCACCTCCAAGGGGAATGGAGTAGGCCGACATAAACATCATGTTGTGACCAAGCGCAACTCTGACCCGACCATGGTCAGGCATCTATATAGGAACAATAGAACTGGGCAGTTTCTGTTTCAAGAAGATCACATCTGTAAAACTATGTATAAGCAATAGTTTATGAACAACATATATAACAGAAAACAACTCGTACCATAAGTTTCTCGACACAGTTGGACCTGTTCAACGAGTGCAGCAGTGGCACACATATCCCATGTGGCCTTCCACCATTGAAACGCCCCACAAGGACCTCAAGACGATCAATAAAGTGTAGGAACTTGTGGACGTCGTCCCAGTTAACTTCAGTGCCATCAGTAACAGCCGAGTTGTTATAGAATAACAAACGAGCAGCCTACTTAACTCTGAAAAAACCTACACGTGCCACCAATTATAAGAAAATATTAGTTAGAAGTAGCATCTTTGTGAGAGATTCGTTGCTACTTCTAAAGTTAAATTGTGATTAGTTAGACAGAATAGGTGGATTAAGAAGTAATCGAGGCAACAAGCAAGAACCGGATACAAAACTAACATGGATGAACAATTGGAACGACGTCGGGGTGGAAGATCGCAGTGAAGATGAGACCAGGTTCTGCTATTTCCATCAACATTCGTGCGCCAACTTTCAGTCTGTAACACTTAAGAAAGTTTATCCAAGTTCGGCCATAAAAAAGCAGCGATCTTCTTGGTTCATGAACCCAACTCGGAACTTATATCCATGGCTTGTCTTCACTGTGACCATTAAACTGGTGTATTCAGTTATGGCAAGGCTGAGCATCTTGAGTACATGTGTTCTGGCAGAGCAAATAATGCACTGCAGGAAAAATAATATGAGAACACAATGTATTCCCTATCCAAATCTAGAAATAACTTCCTCCTTCACGTCAGTGTTCACCATCGTACTGGTAGTACCTTTTATCCAAATATAGCAATCCAAATTTCCAAATTAGTCGACAGCATGTTCAAAAAAACCACACCCTCCCGGATAGAAAAGAGGATTCTAGGAACATACTGTGCATGTTTTAAAATCATGTGTTAGGATGAGAAGGAACAACTGTGGCGTCTCGCCGAGGGCGCAGAAACCTGTAGGGTCCTCGCACTTTGGGCACTGCAAATGAAACACACTAGATTCTGTAGGAAGAAAAATGCATCAACTGCGGCGGCTGCCATCCTAGGATTACCCGCGACCAAGGGACTTGGATTTGTCGGGGATGGATGAAGAATTTGTACCTGGTTCTCCATGAGAAAACCCTATGCAATCGCCGAGAGGGGGTTTTCTCTGAACAAGCAGACGAGGGAGAAGGGGATTCAGGCCCAGTGAAATATTGCCGCTTCGTCCGTCCAACTTACTGCTAAAGCTGGAAAGGGGGGTTGTGATTTGACAGCTCATTGGACATTACTATGGCGCTACGACCGGGGTGTGTCTACTGTGCAGTTGTGCACTCTAATTTGTGCATATGGCATGTGGACCCCGTTGCCGGATCGATGCCCCACATATCAGCGAAAGGAAGTAGAAAGACAGGAGTAACTAGTTACACAAAAATATATTTTTGACAGAGAGATACTCCCTCTGTAAAGAAATATACAAATCTTTTATATCACAACTTTTACATAAGAAAAATCAAGGGGAATATATATAACATATATAATTATAAAAAACAGAGTTGTTTTTAACACAGTATGGACGAGTTGGTGATGATGGTGTGCCTGCCATCCTGCAATATAGGTCATCCGATTTATATCTGATGGATAGGAAGGAAACTATGGCAATTTTGCAAAAAGGTACCCACACACCTCTACACATTTGCAAATAAGGCCTTCCCTCGTTCATCATTTTCTCTCACAAGATAAAATACTCATACAAATGCATCTTCATGTTACGTGCAACGCACGGGCATTATGGGGGTTCAGCTGAGAATATAATACTCAGACAGGCTCACGGTTCTGGACTTTGGGCCGCAGGCCCACCCTGCATGTTTGGGGGGCCATGTGTTCTACGTCAGCACTTTTCATATTGCAAGCGATCGGTACGGCGCTGCTTTTAGATGTTGTCGCAAGGCGAATACACAAAATTGAATAAAGCACAGCAGCTGTTGGAATGAAATCGAACGACAGTTCCTAACCAGCAATGAAAGTTGCAATTCTATCAACGATATACCAGGTGAAAAATAATACTATCGTATTACTTATACACACAGGACACTTGTTTCACCATGCCAGATTATTACATCAAAATCTCTCGGAGGATAGATCAGTTCGGCAGTTGCGTGCTGCTACTGAAGAATTTCAAAGTTGATTTGGACCAGCTCTCCTTGCCGAGAAAGTTCGATTTTGAGATCATCCCCTACCGCAAGATATGATTTAGATTTGAACCTTGACCATCCTTTAGCATCAATCATCATGCGACCATCCTTTATACTTACGGTATATTGAGCAGGTTCATTCACACCAAGGCTGCGCATGGTAAGAGAAACTTGGCCGCTGTCGCCTGGATTGTTGAACGACTCCCTCGTTGCTCTAGGAATTCTTTGTTTGCAAACAAGAAGACATACCCAAACATTTAGATCAACACAGTGAATCATGCGAAACAACATGGAAAGAAAAAAGAACGAAACACTTGGGTGGCCAATGCTTACCAAGAAGGTGGACATGTCGGTTTTTGTAAGGACTTTGGTATATGAAGTGCGAACTGTAGCCCAGTCTGTTGCCGGTGCAACTGCTCGTTCGGTTGCCGCTGCACGGGCCGGAGCAGATGCAAGTGCAAGTGTTGGTGCAGGTGCCGAAGCCGCTGCTGCTGCCGGAGATGGTGCTCCTTGTAGAGCTGGTGCCGGTGTCGGAGCAGGTGCCGATGTCGATGCCCGATCCTCCGGTAGATCAGCCTGATCCGCTGATGCGGTCGGTGCCCAATCCTCAGCTGGATCAGACTGAGCTGCTGCCGCTGTCAGTGCTAGAGTAACTGTCGGTGCTCGATCCGTTGCTGAAGGTGGTACCGATGTGCGAGACAGCGGCGATCGTGTCTGGTCTGCTATGATCAGCTTTCTAACTTGACTAGGCTTCGTGACTGTGATCCAGTTTTTTTCTTCATTTCTTTTAAACGCGAGAAGGACTAATTGTGGCGTTTTTGTTAAACCAATCTGCAGTTCATCATAGGGATTCAGCTTGTACTCGACAACAGACTGATCCAAATTTTTCCAGTAATATAAGTGATGGACAGTGCCTTCGTTACTGACACGACATAAGAAGTGAAACCTGCAAAATAGCCATCGTACAGCAAACCAAACGGTTTATTTTGTGATGAATGTCACATGGCAAAACCTGCATCGTAATTTTTTTTACTATACATAGTAGGGCAAAACCCCACTGCAATTTTTATATTATATCAAAAAAGAGATGTCTAGCAGTACAAAGAGGCTTGAGAAAAGCCAAAAGAAAAAGAAGTAAAAAACTATAAGCTACTAAATTACAGGACAAGGCTGTCAAGCCAGAGACAGAAAGCTCTAGCATAGCTCTTTTTAATTCTAAACCTAAGCAAGTTGAGCTCCTCCAAGAAGATGGCTTTCCATCCCTGTATGCTTGGTTGAATGGCTTGAAAAATGAGATTGTTCCTAGAGATCCAGATGGCCCAGGATGCTAGGATGATGATTTCCATGAAGAAAGGCACATGAAGTTTTAGTTTTAAATCAGCAAAAGCTTCAAGCACTGAAACATTGGCATGTCTAGAGGGACAAATCAGGTCCCAACACTGAGCGGCAAAAGGACATGTCCAAAAGAGATGGTGAAGTGTTTCCTCCTGCTGGTAATTATTTACAGCACAATTATAGTTACCCAACTGAAAAGATTTCCTTTGAAGGAGATTCCTAGTATTGAGCCTGTCATGTAATAACCTCCAAAAGAACACCTTGTGCTTAGGTTGACAAGAGCTATTCCAGATCCAGTTAAATTGTTGGGGCACTATTTTTACTCCCTGCATCGTAAAATTGCAGGAAAAGAAAGAAAACATGACATTAAATCAATTTGATTTAGACAGTAAATCAATAAGATTTACTTGATGTGACACAAGTGAATCCTTACCAGTAAATCACTATGTTGAAGTACTAAACAGAAGATTGATCGTCCAACTACGGGTGGCATGCACGGGCCCCGCCTACTCCCACAAGCAGGACAGTCCAAAGGTCGTGACAAATTGTATGGCCCGAACATCCATGGGACTGGAAATCCTGGTGGGTGCGATAAACCCTGCAATGCATACAGATATTGGAGTGTAACCATAATTGATAAACCGTCCTCACAAAAAAGATGATCTGGATACTTCAAAATATACAGACTGAATTGAGCGGACAGACATTAACATAGACCGTTCTCAGGACTGACCACACACCAAAAACGGCAGTACTAATAAACAATACAGGGTTCACAAACACAAATCAAGTACTGAACAATAGTACTTACTACAAACAAGCAAAGTTGCACTAATTAAACTCTACACACTATTTCTTGCCACCGACCTACGGGATGAACCGCGCATAACTGACTAGGCCATGGACTTCGTGAGAGATGTCTACATGCACCATCACCATCTCATCAACCTTGGAGAACCTAACAGAGTGGTCTTTCCACTCATAAACATGACGATGAAGACAGGCCACATCAGATTTGTCGAGAAGCTTTACAAGAACCACACCCTTCGTAATCGAAGGCACAGCTAGGAAATTGTTGAGGTCAAGTACAGCCTCGAGAACACGCCTGACAACAATGCTACAGGAAAACACTAGTTCAGGACACGTGGAGACAAGGACACAACAGCTGGATAGTTTAGCAGTAGAACTCATCCTCAGGTCTTCCAGTTCACACGGCATTACTTTGAGAACTTCATCTCCACCGCGGACCTGGTTCTAATTCAAACAGAAACCAAATATTTTATTACTACCTCCGTTCAGAAATATAAGATGATTTTTGATATTATACTCCATATATGACTACATATACGCACAGAAATGAGTGAACAAAGACACTAGAACATGTCTTCAAAGGCATGAGAGCAGAGGGATTACTTGCAATATCCATAACACAAGTTACTGAGGCAAATATACCCTCTTCAAAGGTAGCATTGATGTTCATAAAGTACTCCCTCCGTCCCAAAATTCTTGTCTTAGATTTGTCTAGATACGATGTATCAAGTCACATTTTAGTATTAGATACATTCGTATCTAGACAAATCTAAGACAAGAAATTTGGTACAGAGGGAGTAGTTGAAAGTAATCTATAAGAAATCAGTGTCAACCTCTCGCATGTTTTCGCCAAAAGACGAATTTAGAACCGTCATTTGGCACACAAAAATCATATGCAAGATCACCCAGAAAGTTGTACTACTAGTACTAGTACTGCGTGTTAGATGAAAAAACACGATCAAGATCGAGAAAAAGATCGTCAAGAAGAGATATTACCTGGACTTGCTTAATGAGGGATCCCGAAGAGGGGGGCTTGGACAGGACGATGGCTTTGAGCTTGTTTGCGGTAGTCTCGGTGGGGTGCTTGCGCTTCTTCGTACCATGAGCCTCGACGGTTTTGGCCAGAGCCATAGACATCACTTCGGCCGGTGCTCCAGCGTCCATCAAGAAACTGTCAAATAGAAATAAAAGAAAAGAAACCATAATCACAAACCCAAAGAAGAAAAGAGAGGGAGTTATAGGATCAGTCTCGGGGTTGCAAGACCGGGCCTTGGCCAGAATCAACACCATTGATGCGCTCACCTTTCCTTCTTTGGGAGAGAAGAACAATGGCAGAAGCAGGTCGGGGTTTTCTTGAAGAAATGAGGAACAAGATGAGGGAGAAGCGAGTTGGGTAGAGAGGAAGCTGAGAGAGAAGAGTGAAATGATGGTTGCTTCGTCCGTCCAACTTACTGCTGGAAAGGAGGGGGTTTTGTGATTTGACGGCTCATTGGGCATTACTGCGGCGCTTCGGTCGGGGTAGTATACCGTCACTCTACTACGGAGTAATGTAGTGCATGGCTGGTGGACCCCAATGCTGGCTGTCCCACACATCGGCGAAAGTGAGTAATTTAGTGCATGGCTGGAGGAGGATCCGCACAGTAGAGCGTGTCCACTATTTTTCTGAAGAAAAAAATGATTACAGCAAGCGTTTCCACTCTTACAACGGAGGAGTGCGAAACACGGCAGCCACTTGAACATACACAGTGCTCCTACTACTAGGCATGTGCAGTGGTTCATACGTCAGTACTACATAATCTTGTTGCTAGTGTAGTAAGATATGATGACAACAAATGATGTTGTGCGCATGTCAACTATATGAACAGTAATGTAGTAACATAGTACCGCTTTTTCGACTGTCCGGTCGAGAATGAACAGTGAGATCAATGTTAATAGAACTAGGTCTACAGCGCACGGAGAGTACGGTGCTACAGTACTCCACGAAACATGAACCATATGAAGCACGGATAGTGTTAGGCAGGGTGTATGAAGGGTGCATGAGTCCACACTAGTAGGTTAACACAAATACACGAAGAGGAAACAACTATATTGAGATGAGAATGCAACCAAACACACCCACACGCTCTGTGCTACAGTGACTCATCTGCACCGTCTGAGTTTGATCCAACGGTCATGTTGCGCCAAGACATGGACATGTCCATGTAGAGGGCGCCTAAACACCACCGAAGTCCCTCTACTTCTCGAGGCGCACGACGTTGGTGATGCAGGGGCGAAACGGCTGAAAGGCAATGCAATATACGGGAAGGCGGAGGGAGCCAGCCGAGGAGCGGGGAATCTTTTGGTTTTCACCATGGTAAAACACTAGTCGACGACTTCTCACATCAGGGAGCGGTGGGTTTTACAGGCGGAGTCATCGTGACTAATTGCTGCCGCGCCTGCTCCCGTCAATCAAAAAATTAAAAATCCTGCCGCGCCTGCTCCCGTCAATCAAAAATTTAAAATCCTGCCACACTCAAACACCAGGGCAATGCCGCGGTGGATATTTAAATTTACCTGCCGGCAAGTAGATAAAAAGGGGTGAAAAAACAAATGTGGCGGCGGCCTAGCTAATCGGTCGAACTAGCGCACCTAGCTAGCCACCGTGCTTCACTGATGTACAGTACTCGGTGGGAAAGGTGGTCTTTCGTGATTTGACAACTCATTTACTTGCTTCGGCAAAAATGCGCGGTAGGGCATCCCACGTCAGGAAGAATATATGTGTTCACCACCCGGGAGGACCCCGAAACCGCGCGGTAGGGTGTGCCATGTCTCGGCACGAAGGAAAAATGTGCGTGTAAAAATTTACTGTATAAGACGTAGTACCTATGGTTCGACCTCGGGACCCAGCCAGTCGGTCGAAAACACCCCACTAGCCACACAGCTTCATCATGCTAACATGGCACGGAGGATAGGTGTGGTTAGCTCCGTCTCAACCAGCCACAACGTCTCTTGTTCTAGGCGATTCTTCTATTTCCAAGCTTTTTTTTAGTTGTAATAACACCACGGCAAGCTAGCGCCGCTCTTCGTGTGTGCCCGTGCAAAGGTTAGACGATGGAGAGAAGAGAGATATCGCAGACCTGGGACCCACCAGTAAGTGAGTCAACGGTCATGCACGTGTTGACGAGGCACTCCCTCTACTCTACTCAATGTAATACTGTATAAAATCAAGTTATGGGACAAAGCCAACAACTGTTGTTGTTTCAGGCTATCGACTTACGCTTTGTAGTCTAGGTTGCCAGTTCAAATCTCGTCTTTCAGATTTGTTAGTTTTAGGTCCAAATTTGATTAATGACAAGTGGGACCCTCGCGTGTTGTTCCGATATTTCAGTGTAGGATGGTTTTTTTGAACAAACACTTTGCGTGGTTAGACAAGTAACGGCACGAGTTACACGTATTTTGCAAGTTTACGAACAAAAATGACAGCGGCATAGAATATCACATCCACCCCGCAGCTTAGATGCTATGGTGATACGAGTTTTTACACCGTTGGAAGTGAGATCCAATGGCTTGGGAGTAGTCTTTGTAATTATGCGCAATTTCCAAACTCTCCAAAGGTTTTTTTGCAAATAAAACATTCAGGCCTCATGCGTGCCACTGCATCTTGGATCCAACGGCTCCCCGTTGCTCATATTAGGTGCTCCCCGTAGCTTAATTACCCGCTACGGTGATATGAGCATCTAGGTCGTATGATCAGTGATCAGATGGCACATGCGTAGTACTTGTACTTTCTGCGCAATTCCCAAACTCTCTTAGCCGTATATTGCAAAAACATTCAAACCTCCTACTGTGGGCCGTTAGATCTCCGTGAACTCGTATCGCCATAGAATCTACGGTGCGGGACCACCTCATATTCTCCCGTGCGAGAAAACATAAGGTGCTCTCGCAGCTTGGATGCTACGGTGATACGAGCTTCGAGGTTGTTTGATCTGAGATCCAATGGCATCTGAGCAGTCTTTGTGCTTGTAAGCAGTGGCCGAACTCTTTGGGGGATTTTCTGCAAAAAACCATTCGAACCACCGAGGAGGTGTTAACGGCTCCGAAGAGCTTGTATCACCAAAGCATCTAAGGTGTGGTAGCACATGATATTCTTACATACAGGAGAATATGATGTCCTCCTTCATCTTAGATGCTACGGTGATACGAGGTTTGAGGTCGTTGGATATGGGATCCAAGGGCATCTGAGTAGTTTTTGTACAAATTGTGTGCAATTCTCAAACTCATCAAGGTTTCCTGTAAAAATATTAAGACATCATGTGAGCTGCTATATCTCAGATCTACAAGCTCCAAGCAACTCGTATCGGCATATTGCATCTAAGGTATGGGGGCACATGATATTCTCTCGGGGAGGAGGGGTGGGGGTGCACAACCAATCGGTGGTTGGGAGGGTGGGGACAAATATAATCTAAAAAAACCCTAAACAGAGCTTCACAATTTTATCTAAGGTCGGGGGGTTGACCCCCGACAATCATAGCACCGCCTAATTAAACACAACATTTGCATGTACTGTAGTACTAGACTTAATATTCATGTTTCAGTTTTATGTTCGTTTTAAATATTGAATTGAGGACCATGCATGTCTTACATTTTACTCCCTTCGTTCCTAAATATTAGTCTTTTAGAGATTTCAAATGGACTGGCACATACGGATGTATATAGACATATTTCAGAGTGTAGATTCACTCATTTTTCTCCATATGTAGTCGCTTGTTGAAATCTCTAAAAGACTAATATTTAGGAACAGAAGGAGTATTTTTGAATTCGTGTCATACATGCATGGTTTGGAAAAATAGATGCACTATACTTATTGGATTGTTGTTGTGTTCGTGTGTGGGTGTGTGTGTGTATGTGTGTGTGTGTGTGTGTGTGTGGTCATATGCTTGATACATACAAAGTTT
The DNA here is from genome assembly GCF_018294505.1 of Triticum aestivum. Lineage (NCBI taxonomy): Eukaryota > Viridiplantae > Streptophyta > Magnoliopsida > Poales > Poaceae > Triticum > Triticum aestivum. The sequence continues at coordinate 497,168,269 of NC_057799.1, forward strand.
TCTCACCTCCATATTGTTCATCTTTTAAATTTGAATTTGCAGTGAAAACTTACTAGGGATACCATGAAATGTGAAATCCACGTTGCGATCACTATATCACAAACTCACTCTAATTCAACAACTCATCATAAATCAATTACCACGTTGATATTAGTATTTGCAAGGAAAATACGGGCATTGTAATACACATAGATTCGTTCGGCAATTTAAAAGGTTCCTTTCCTATTCTCGAATGGTAGGACCCAACAGCGTACCAGCCAGACCTTGGCTCGTGTTGATCCTAAAAAATAAAATAAAATAAAAAACCGGGCTCGTGTCCTTCTGGTGGCGTGCATGGTATGCACATTAGGCAACCCCAACCAGTCGAGCCTCCGCGTTTCGAGTCGAAATATCTGGCGGCCAGAATTCCAGCCCTAGGAAATTCCCCTCATGTCCCCGGTCCATAATGACTACCGATGAACAACGGAGGGATGCTTTAGTAACTAGACAACGTTACCTACCGTGCCGAGCACGGTTCAATTCCCTCGGTCGCCGCTCGCCAAGGTCACCCGTCAACTGCATTGCCTAGTACTACTACTACTACACCAGGATGAGCACAGAATTGAGACCGTTTGTTCGTGCCTAGTACTTGAGTTAATATATGAGGCAATGCACTGGTACGGAGGGATTATCCTTTTGCTCTGCATATATAACTTGTCTGAAGTCTAACTAAACAAAATGTTTGACCAAATCCTTTCTTAAGAAATACAACAGCACAGATGTATGGCTTGAAAATTTATTGCATGATGCAGTTTATGATATTGTTTCGAATCCTGGATCTTAAATTTCAGAAAATCCAAAAGTGACCATAAATTCTTGAAACAGAGCATGGTCACGTGATATGGCACAAATATTACTTCGTAATTTTTTTCTTCAATTTGAGACAAGCTGCTTATGACAAGTTGCACAAATGAAGAGCCAAGGTATTTTGGAACAAAGACCTGTCACATTAAGGCGAACGCTTTCACTATTAAAACCGTGGGCGTTTATGTGACGCCATGAGTCCTGCTTCTCATCGGCAGGTGCCGTCCGAGCAAGCGTGTGAGTCGACGGGAGGCGTGCGAGCAGACCGCTGCGCTGGCTGACAGGGAGGCGTGCGAGCAGACCGCTGTGCAGGCTCACCGGGAGGCGAGCCCTTTGACCAGGCTCCGCCGCCCACCTTCGTCCCAACTGCTCCCACTTTTAATGTCGCCGGGGTTGCAGTTTAAAATCAACCCCGCACTACCCAGTATCGCTACAATCTTCTCTCTTCCTCTCCGATTCTCCTGTCGTCTACCTCCAACCAGCCTGACCTAAACATACGACATGCCGCACCACGATGGTCTGCCCTTAGTCTTCCATTTTCCTGAGGAAGACACCCAGCCGGAGTCTCAAGAACATAAGGCGCTTTGGGACGAGCTTGAACTGACCTTGCGCGAAGACGCCGCGCCTGTCCCCGCTCCCGTTCCGGCTCCCGTCGCCCCGACTGCACCAGCGCCCATCCCCGTGGCATTGATAGGCTGGGAGCCGCACATTGTCGCCGAGCTTGATGCCACGGGGTTCAACGAGGTCCCCGCCGACTTTCATGCGCCCGTGCACCTGCCAGCGCATGCCCCTGCGCGTGCACTGACGCGCACACCCGTGCCGGTGCCCGTGCACCTGCCAGCGCATGCGCCTGCGCGTGCACTGACGTGCGCGCCCGTGCCGGTGCCCGTGCACACGAATGTCTCCGCCGCGCCGTTGACAGCGCCTGTCCCCGCGCGGGTGCCAGTGCCCCCCTCAGCGGCATGGATGGCCATTGTCGAACCGCTTCCTTGCACCAACGCCAGTCGCCTCCTCCCGCCACTTGACTCGCTCTGAAGTCCAGAACATTTTGGCCTTCCTTGAAGCTAGGTGATACGTCTCCAACGTATCTATAATTTTTTATTGTTCCATGCTATATTATATTCTGTTTTGGACATTAATGGGCTTTATTATACACTTTTATATTATTTTTGGGACTAACCTATTAACCGGAGGCCCAGCCCAGAATTGCTGTTTTTTTGCCTATTTCAGAGTTTCGCAGAAAAAGAATATCAAACGGAGTCCAAACGGAATGAAACCTTCGGGAACGTGATTTTCGGAACGAACGTGATCCATAGGACTTGGACCCTACGTCAAGACATCAACCAGGAGGTCACGAGGTAGGGGGTGTGCCTACCCCCCAGGGCGCGCCCTCCACCCTCGTGGGCCCCATGTTGCTCCACCGACGTACTTCTCCCTCCTATATATACCTACGTACCCCCAAACTACCAGGGACGGAGCCAAAAACCTAATTCCACCACCGCAACCTTCTGTACCCGTGAGATCCCATCTTGGGGCCTTTTCCGGAGCTCCGCCAGAGGGGGCATCGATCACGCAGGGCTTCTACATCAACACCATAGCCTCTCCGATGATGTGTGAGTAGTTTACCTCAGACCTTCGGGTCCATAGTTATTAGCTAGATGGCTTCTTCTCTCTTTTTGGATCTCAATACAATGTTCTCCCCCTCTCTCGTGGAGATCTATTTGATGCAATCTTCTTTTGCGGTGTGTTTGTTGAGACCGATGAACTATGGGTTTATGATCAAGTTTATCTAGGAACAATATTTGAATCTTCTCTAAATTCTTTTATGTATGATTGGTTATCTTTGCAAGTCTCTTCGAATTATCAGTTTGGTTTGTCCTACTAGATTGATCTTTCTTGCAATGGGAGAAGTGCTTAGCTTTGGGTTCAATCTTGCGGTGTCCTTTCCCAGTGACAGTAGGGGCAGCAAGGCACGTATTGTATTGTTGCCATCGAGGATAACAAGATGGGGTTTATATCATATTGCATGAGTTTATCCCTCTACATCATGTCATCTTACTTAAAGCATTACTCTGTTCTTATGAACTTAATACTCTAGATGCATGCTGGATAGCGGTCGATGTGTGGAGTAATAGTAGTAGATGCAGGCAGGAGTCGGTCTACTTGTCTCGGACGTGATGCCTATATACATGATCATACCTAGATATTCTCATAACTATGCTCAATTCTGTCAATTGCTCAACAGTAATTTGTTCACCCACCGTAATACTTATGCTCTCGAGAGAAGCCACTAGTGAAACCTATGGCCCCCGGGTCTATTTACCATCATATTAATCTCCCATCAACAAGCTATTTCCATTGCCTTTTATTTTCCTTTTATTTTACTTTGCATCTTTATCATAAAATACCAAAAATATTATCTTATCATATCTATCAAATCTCACTCTCGTAAGTGACCGTGAAGGGATTGACAACCCCTTTATTGCGTTGGTTGGGAGGATTTATTTGTTTGTGTATGTGCGAGGGACTTGTGTGTGGCCTCCTATTGGATTGATTCCTTGGTTCTCAAAAACTGAGGGAAATACTTACGCTACTTTGCTGTATCACCCTTTCCTCTTCAAGGGAAAACCAACGCAGTGCTCAAGAGGTAGCAAGAAGGATTTCTGGCGCCATTGCCGGGGAGGCTTACGCAAGGTCAAGTCAAGATTTGGACTCCCAACAACGAGCCATTTATGGCGCCGTTGCCGGGGAGTCTACGCAAAAGTCAACATACCAAGTACCCATCACAAACCCTTATCTCCCGCATTACATTATTTGCCATTTGCCTCTCGTTTTCCTCTCCCCCACTTCACCCTTGCCGTTTTATTCGCCCTCTCTTTTCCGTTCGCCTCTTTTTTGCTTGCTTCTTGTTTGCTCGTGTTGCCATGTGCCTTCTATATGCTTGCATCTTCGCTTGCTGAAAATCTATTAATATGGATCCACTTAAAGTGTTCTACTTGGATCATCTTCGATCCTTATGCGCTCGTGCTGAAACCCCAACTAGCCTAGTTGATGGGAAATCTTTAGATGAGCATGCTCATTTTGTGCGTCATCGTTTGTCTGAAAAAGGGAAGCTCTTATGGTATCATATAAATAGTTTGCTATGCTATGCTTGGAATCTTTGTGAAATTTGTGATTTTACTTGTTGCTCTAAGAACCCTAAAAAACACCTTCCCTACCTATGTGAGTTCAATGATAATGAAATCTTATCTTCTTATGCAAAGGGTGTTTATAGCTACTATGATATCGAACAAATTGAAGAATTTGTCGTTTTTAAGGGTGCTCATGAAGTTGCTTCTTTGATTGAAAAGTATGATTTTACTCTCAACATATCTGAAATTCTGTCATACTTAAATATTGCAGTGAAAACTTTGCTCATAATGTCTATGTCCAAGAATTTATTGAAAGAATGACCGTTGCTTTGGAAGAAAATAATGATATGCATGAATCTATAGATAATGATGATTCCGATGATTTGTTTGAAATATCCCTTGATGAACATGATGCTTGCTATTCTTGTGGCCATGATGCCAATATTTATGAAGATGAATTTGCTATAGTTCCGTATGTTAAACATGAGATCGTTGCTATTGCGCCCATACTTGATAGTTCCTTCGATAAAAAGCATGATTGCAATGATTTTACTATAAATTCTCTTGATGTCAATTGTGCTAATAATATGCAAAACCCTAAGCTTGGGGATGCTAGTTTTGCTATGTCTACTACTTGTTGCAATGATCATGATTGGGGTGATTCTTCTTATGATCTTGAAAATTTATTTAATCCCCATGATGAATATGAGATTAATAATATTGTTTGCAATAATATTGAAAGTGGTTTTGGAAGAGTGTCAACTTTAGATCCCACATATTTGGAGAATATTCAATCTTATGAAATTTTTGATAAAGGTGGGTTTGGAGAGGTCATGACTTTAGTTAATGTTAATCCCACTATTTTGGAAGAGTGTCAACTTTGCATGCATGTGGATCGTGTTGAAAATATGTTTTGTGATAGCTATATTGTTGAATTTTCTTATGATCCTACATGTAATTATTATGAGAGAGGAAAATATGGTTGTAGAAATTTTCATGTTACTAAATTACCTCTCATTATGTTGAGATTGCTATTGTTTCCTTCCGCTTCCTTGCATATGCTAGTTTTTGCTTGCCTTGATAATTTGTTTGACTATAAGATGCCTACGCATAGGAAGTATGTTAGACTTAGATGTGATTTTCACATGTTTTATGATGCTCTCTTTGTGCCTCAATTCTTGTATTTCTTGTGAGCATCATTGAAATCTCAATGCCTAGCTAGGGGCATTAAACGATAGCGCTTGTTGGGAGGCAACCCAATTTTATTTTTAGTTTTTGCTTTTTGCTTCTGTTTAGGAATAAATATTTGTTCTAGCCTCTGGTTACATGTGTTTTTATGTTTTAATTAGTGTTTGTGCCAAGTTAAACCTATAGGATAGTTATTTGATCTTGCAGAAAATTCCAGAAACTTTCTGTTCACGAAAATAATTGTTAAAAATCACCAGAACGTGATAAAATATTTATTCCAATTGCTGCTGATCAATAAAAAAATTGTCTAGGTCTTCCTATTTTGGCTGAATTTTTTGAGTTCCAGAAGTTTGCGTTAGTTACAGATTACTACAGACTGTTCTGTTTTTGACAGATTCTGTTATTCGTGTGTTGTTTGCTTATTTTGATGAATCTATGGCTAGTAAAATAGTTTATAAACCATAGAGAAGTTGGAATACAGTAGGTTTAACACCAATATAAATAAAGAATTAGTTCATTACAGTACCTTTAAGTGGTGTTTTGTTTTCTTTTGCTAATGGAGCTCACGAGAATTTTTGTTAAGTTTTGTGTTGTGAAGTTTTCAAGTTTTGGGTAAAAGATTTGATGGATTATGGAACAAGGAGTGGCAAGAGCCTAAGCTTGGGGATGCCCATGGCACCCCAAGATAATCTAATTACACCAAAAAGCCAAAGCTTGGGGATGCCCCGGAAGGCATCCCCTCTTTTGTCTACTTCCATCGGTAACTTACTTGGAACTATATTTTTATTCACCACATGATATGTGTTTTGCTTGGAGCGTCCTGTATGATTTGAGTCTTTGCTTTTTAGTTTACCAAAATCATCTTTGCTGTACACACCTTTTGGTGAGAGACACACATGATTCGGAATTGATTAGAATACTCTATGCGCTTCACTTATATCTTTTGAGCTATATAGTCTTTGCTCTAGTGCTTCACTTATATCTTTTAGAGCACGGCGGTGGTTTTGTTTTATAGAAACTATTGTTCTCTCATGCTTCACTTATATTATTTTGAGACTCTTAAACAGCATGGTAATTTGCTTAATCCTAATATGCTAGGTATTCAAGACTAGTAAAAACTTTCTTATGAGTGTGTTGAATACTAAAAGAAGTTTGATGCTTGATGATTGTTTTGAGATATGGAGGTAGTGATATTAAAGTTGTGCTAGTTGAGTAGTTGTGAATTTGAGAAATACTTGTGTTGAAGTTTGCAAGTCCCGTAGCATGCACGTATGGTAAACGTTATGTAACAAATTTGAAACATGAGGTGTTCTTTGATTGTCCTCCTGATGAGTGGCGGTCGGGGACGAGCGATGGTCTTTTCCTACCAATCTATCCCCCTAGGAGCATGCGCGTAGTGCTTGGTTTTTGATGACTTGTAGATTTTTGTAATAAGTATGTGAGTTCTTTATGACTAATGTTGAGTCCATGGATTATACGCACTCTCACCTTTCCATCATTGCTAGCCTCTTCGGTACCGTGCATTGCCCTTTCTCACATTGAGAGTTGGTGCAAACTTCGCCGGTGCATCCAAACCCCGTGATATGATATGCTCTTTCACACATAAACCTCCTTATATCTTCCTCAAAATAGCCACCATACCTACCTATTATGGCATTTCCATAGCCATTCCGAGATACATTGTCATGCAACTTTCCACCATTTCGTTTATCATGACACATTCATCATTGTCATATTGTTTTGCATGATCATGTAGTTGACATAGTATTTGTGGCAAAGCCACCATTCATAATTCTTTCATACATGTCACTCTTGATTCATTGCATATCCCGGTACACCGCCGGAGGCATTCATATAGAGTCATACTTTGTTCTAGTATCGAGTTGTAATCATTGAGTTGTAAATAAATAGAAGTGTGATGATCATCATTTTTAGATCATTGTCCCAAGTGAGAAAAAATAAAAATAATAAAAAGAGAAAGGCCATAAAAAGGGAAGGCCCAAAAAATGAGAGAAAAAGAGAGAAGGGACAATGTTACTATCCTTTTACCACATTTGTGCTTCAAAGTAGCACCATAATCTTCATGATAGAGAGTCTCTTGTTTTGTCACTTTCATATACTAGTGGGAATTTTTCATTATAGAACTTGTCTTGTATATTCCAACAATGGGCTTCCTCAAATGCCCTAGGTCTTCGTGAGCAAGCAAGTTGGATGCACTCCCACTTAGTTTCTTTTGTTGAGCTTTCATACATTTATAGCTCTAGTGCATCCGTTGCATGGCAATCCCTACTCCTTGCATTAACATCGATCGATGGGCATCTCCATAGCTCATTGATTAGCCGCGTTAATGTGAGACTTTCTCCTTTTTTGCCTTCTCCACATAACCCCCCATCATTATATTATATTCCACCAATAGTGCTATATCCATGGCTCAGGCTCATGTATTGCGTGAAGGTTGAAAAAGTTTGAGATTACTAAAGTATGAAACAATCGCTTGGCTTGCCATTGGGGTTGTGCATGATGAGAGCATTCTTGTGTGACAAAAATGGAGCATGACTAAACTATATGATTTTGTAGGGATGAACTTTCTTTGGCCATGTTATTTTGAGAGGACATAATTGCTTAGTTAGTATGCTTGAAGTATTATTACTTTTATGTCAATATTGAACTTTTATCTTGAATCTTTCCGATCTGAATATTCATACCACAATTAAGAAGAATTACACTGAAATTATGCCAAGTAGCATTCCACATCAAAAATTCTGTTTTTATCATTTACCTACTCGAGGACGAGCAGGAATTAAGCTTGGGGATGCTTGATACGTCTCCAACGTATCTATAATTTTTTATTGTTCCATGCTATATTATATTCTATTTTGGACATTAATGGGCTTTATTATACACTTTTATATTATTTTTGGGACTAACCTATTAACCGGAGGCCCAGCCCAGAATTGTTGTTTTTTGCCTATTTCAGAGTTTCGCAGAAAAAGAATATCAAACGGAGTCCAAACGGAATGAAACCTTCGGGAACGTGATTTTCGGAATGAACGTGATCCAGAGGACTTGGACCCTACGTCAAGACATCAACCAGGAGGGCACGAGGTAGGGGG
>NC_057799.1:497512235-497513577 GCF_018294505.1 Triticum aestivum
ACCCGGCACCCCGACCCGACACCCCGACCCCGAGACCCCGACCCCGACACCGACACGACACCCCGACACCGACACCCTGACACCACACCCACCCTTATTTCCTTTGAACTGCTCTTATTCCTGGATATTTCATACAGTCGATACGTCGCCTTATTCTCGTATGGAGCGGTGATCCAAAAGGATTCTGTCGAAGAGTATGAGCTTCTCGCAAAGCAAGGTGGCGGCTATCCCGGTTTCATCTCTTGGTTCAAACAAACGGTAATTTCTATTAGACTTGTAGGCTAATTTGTAGGCGGCTATCCCGGTTTCATTCGCTAATTTGTGCGTAATGCAACAATCCTTTCATATTAAACTTGTAGGCTAATTCAGAGTCTATGGACGCCGAATTGAGACAAGTCGCTAATGGTTTTGACTATAAGGTGCGTTCATTTGACAAATACGACATCAACGGGTATCGCTTTCGTACCTATGGCAAAGAGCTATCTATGGCCGACCGAAAGTCTACAAATTGTTGTGTATCTGCTATCGGCGAAGGAGGTACCGAGTATTATGGGAGAGTTGAAGCAATTTATGAACTTCTATTCTATGGTGAAAACCCACCGAATGTCGTAGTCTTCAAATGTTATTGGTTTCAGCCGAAGGAGACTAGAACAACTCATGAACATATAGGGCTAGTTGAAATCAACCAAAGCACCCATTTAGATGTTCCTGATGTCTATATTACGGCTCAACAGGCGACCCATGTATTCTATCTACCGTGGGCCTGCCAAACTAATCCAAATCTGAAAGGTTGGGATGTCGTTTATGAAGTGCCGCCACGTGCTAGACTATCTCCCCCAAAGGAAGAGGATTATGAACCTCACATTAACCCAGACACATATGAAGGAGAATTCTTCCAAGAGACAAGTCTTTCCAAAAAGCGTTTCAAGAACCGCTATACTTCACCCCAAAACATTGAAGTAGACAGCGACAGTGAATCCGACATCACCCCAGAGGAGGAACAAGAAGAGCCGGAACAAGAAGAGGTTACTGCTGCGGATGACCTGTCATTGCTTGACCGATTACGTCAAGGTGGCCTTGCACATGTTGATGCCACTGAACCCTATGAGCCCGTCATTGATTATAGTGATGATGATGATTATGCATTTATTGATGATACTGATCGAGATTATTAGTAGTGTCAGGTATTAAATTTTTTAATGTTGTACTTGATGATGATACACTTAAGTGATACACATATTATTATTCATGTCGGTCTTTTTTTTATGTTGTACTAATTTTGTTTACTGTTTGTCATGGCAGGTGTTGAAAGATGGTGGGCGCTGGTCGGGAGCGCGCCAAG